>NW_026780980.1:0-19244 GCF_030144855.1 Hypanus sabinus
GAGTTGTGGGGGTTTCTGCATCCCAGTCTACTTGTGAAGATATGTAATGGGATTGAAATATTGAAGTGAAATGCAAGAAGCCTGATTTTACATGGCCAACACTTTCAGCAGTTTATTTCTGATTTGTCAGATTCTTCCGATGTTATATCTGTTCAGGAAACCTGCACATTTTAAGTTTTATTTCTGTGCAGGATTATATTGTCGTTTGGCTTGACAGGTTAGTTGGTAGAGGGGTGATGTCAGTTTTATAAGGAAAAGGGGCAGAGTATAGTGTTGTGAATGGGAATAGACTGCATCATGAACTTGTAGAAAATCTTGATTTTAACTTTCTGAATCACATTTGGAGGTTTGGCCATCTACTTTTCTCATGGAAAATGGTTGTAGTAGTTCCCATTCTAAAACCTGGATCTCCCCGTCTGATCCTCCTTCTTGTAGGCCAATATCATTAAAGTCTCATTTATGTAAACTTGTGGAATGTATGGTAATCGAGTGTTTGAATTATATTTTCGATAAAAGAGGTAACTTCATGTTTTATCAGAGGGGAATTTGGAATGGTAGAATAAGACCATAAGACAAAGGAGCAGAAGTCAGTCATTCAGCCCATCGACTCTGTTCTGCCAATTCATCATGAGCTGATCCATTCTCCCATTTCGTCCCACTCCCCCGCCTTCTCACCATAACCTTTGATACCCTGGCTACTCAGATACCTAGCAATCTCTGCCTTAAATAACATTGGAATCAGTTTGGGTTTGGAAGATCATATTAGGAAAGTACAGTTAAATAAACATGTTGTAATAGCAATATTTTTGATATTGAAATGGCAAATATTTCTTGAAGGATGGACTTTTGATTAATGTTTGGAAAGTGCAATTGAGAGGGCTATTGTACAATTTTTATCTAATTGTTTCTATTTGTACATCTTGTAAAGGTATGGGTGGGCAAGTATGACATTGAATTCATTTTTATATTTGGAAGATGGTATTAGTAAAGCCAGTTAAATATAGATGTTGTAACAGCAGCATTTTTACTATTCAAAAGGGAAATGGTATTTATGGAAGGAAAGAATTTTTATGAAATTGTGGAAATGAGGATGGAGGGGCTATTATCTAACTTTGAGTTGTTTTAATTGAACATTTTGTGTCAGGTATGTGTGGGACAAGTTATGTGTTTTTCAGACAGGATTAATGAACCTGCACTTGATTGGAAATGATAGGAACTGATATGGTCAAACTCCTTAAAAGTTGTCAGTGGTAAGATTTCCAGGCATGTGGACGGATAATAAGCTGACATGGAAGCAGCGGATCAGAAAATAATTGATAAATGTAAAGAAACATTAAATATTCTCAGTTATCTCTGTGGGTAGTCTATCGTGTTACATGAAAGTATTTGTTGACCAATCTCATTTGTTTAATTGGTTCTATTCTTGATTATGGTTGTGGTTTATAGATCAGCTTCATCTTCAACTTTATTATGTTTGTGTGTGATACAAGCACAGGCTTTGAGATTGTGTTGTGGTGCAGTCAGGTCGTCCCCTGTTTCGGCTTTACTGATTGAAATTATGGAGTTTGAATTTAATCTTAACATATTGGATTAATGTAAGGGGGAAACATGAGCATGCTGTTAAAGGTGTGCTGGAGGACTGTTGGGAACTTCACAAGAAGAGTGTTTTTAGTTTTCGTTGCCTGGGTTCTTATCACATTGGAAATATGTGTTTGTTGGGTTATGCAAATCGTCCCACAGTTGTGTTCTCGGTAACCCCACCTTGTTTCTGTCAATGCCTTTATTTGATTATAAGATACTCAATGAAGTCTAACAATTCTGTTCTGCCTGAGAATTTGTTGGTTCAGTGTATATTAAGGAAATTATTGAGAAAGTTTAACCATTTTCCAGAGGATCAAAATATAATTTAACTGGGATTGTTGATGTTGCTGTGTTCTGCGTGAATTATTGGTAACAATAAAAAATAACCTACCAGCTATTTATCAGGTGCAACAGAATCGCTTGTCATCATTTCACGCTTACAGTGGGTGAGGAATTTTTTTGCTGCAAAGTTGTAATTTGTTCAGATTCCCTTTCGGTTTTCAAGAGTCTTAAAAAGGTCATTCTTGCAGCAGGTCAGATTTACTGCTGGAAACTCATCCAACATTGTTTCATATTCAAAGGTTTGAATTCGGGGTGTGCACTGATTTGGGGTGCATGAAGACACGGGTCCTGAGGAGTTGGTAGACCAGAGGGATCTGTGAACACAGGTTCATAATGACTTGAACGTGGCGTCACAGGTAGACAGCGTCAAAATGAGTGCTTTTGGCACATTGGACTTCATAAATCAAAGTATTGAGTACAGCAGATGGGATGTTATGTTGAAGTTGTATAAGTCGTTGGTCAAGCCTAATCTGGAGTATTGCGTGTAGTTTTTGTTACCTGCCTAAAGGAAAATTATCAACAAAATAGAGAGAGTGCAGAGAAATTTACGTTTGCTGGGACTTGAGGACTCGAGCTTTAGAAAAAGTTAAGGACTTTATTCCCTTTAGTGTTGGAAAATGCAGGCAGGATTTTTCATCTGAGGTTAGGTGAGATGGGAACTGGAGGTCGCAGTTTAAGGGTGAAATGTAAAATAATTATAAGGAATCTGAGTGGGATTTCCTTCACTCTGAGGGTGGTGAGGGTCGGGGAAGAGCTGCCAGTGGAGGTTATGGATTTCATTGTAGAAAAGTTTGGATCAGTACAGGGACGGGAGGGGTATTGAGGGCAATGGTCCAGCTGCGGTTATGGGACTCCGCAGAATAACAATTCAGTATGGACTAAATGGGAAAAAGGGTTTGTTTGTTATAGTGCTCTCTGACTCCAAATAAAGTGTCGATGAAGGGGAATTGGTTGGGGCTGTTGTCGGGAAGCTTTCAGGATTTCCTGCTGGGGACAGATGTGAATTGATACTGGATATCCATGGTCAAAGTGTGGCGATCTCTCTCTCTCTCTCTCTCTCTCTCTCTCTCTCTCTCTCTCTCTCTCTCTCCCTCTCCCTCTCCCTCTCCCTCTCCCTCTCCCTCTCCCTCTCCCTCTCCCTCTCCCTCTCCCTCTCCCTCTCCCTCTCCCTCTCCCTCTCCCTCTCCCTCTCCCTCTCCCTCTCCCTCTCCCTCTCCCTCTCCCTCTCCCTCTCCCTCTCCCTCTCCCTCTCCCTCTCCCTCTCCCTCTCCCCTCTCCCCCTCTCCCCCTCTCCCCCTCTCCCCCTCTCCCCCTCTCCCCCTCTCCCCCTCTCCCCCTCTCCCCCTCTCCCCCTCTCCCCCTCTCCCCCTCTCTCCCCCCTCTCCCTCCCTCCCTCCCCCCCATTGCCATTCACCCCGCTTCCAAAAAATTGCCCGTTTCTCCTCTTTGCCTCAAACTCTCCTGCCCCCATTTTCACCCCTTCCCTCTCTTGCCACCTCTGCTTCCCCGTTCCCTCACCGTCGCTTTCTCTCCATCTCATGTCTCCCACTCCCTCATCCTTTCTCTTCCTCCTCTCGCCTCACCTATTTCCCTCTCTTTCACACACTCTCTCTCCTCTCTTCATCCGTTCACTTCCCCACTTACACACCCTTGTTCTCCGCACATTCCTCCCTACTCTACCCACTCACTCAATCCCCTTCTTCTCTCCCTTATTGTCTCTTTCTCCCTTTCTACTCAATGCTTCCCCTGCCTCTCACCCTCACCACAATTCCTCCTTTACTGCAGCTCGTTTTCTGGGCCACCCTCCCGTCCCTACATCCCCCACCCGTACTGTGATGACGGTTGACTCACACAGTGAATTGTCTGATGTTGTACAATTCTTCGTTGTTTGGACAGTGACAATGTTTTCTCGGAAGATGAAGGCTTGTGGTTTCCAGGAGAGGCCAGTTTGTTCCCTTTTTATGTGCTACAGAATACGCCGGGTTAGGGAGTGTGGAGGAGAGAGGAGAGAAAGAGAGAGAGAGAGAGAGAGAGAGAGAGAGAGAGAGGGGGACTAAATACCTACAGCCTCAATCTCTTACCCCTGTCCTCCTCTCTTCATCCGTTCTCATCCACACTGCCCAACTCTTTCCTCCACACATTCCTCCCTAATCTTCCCCCTTTTCTGTCGCCTTTTTCGCAGCCACCCACCCGTCCCCACATCCCGCACTTTGATGACGGTTGACACGCACAGTGAATTATAGATGTTGTGTAATTCTTCATAGTTTGGAAAGCAGCAATGTTCTCTCAGAGATGAAGGCTTGTGGTTTCCGGGAGAGGCCGGTCTGTTCCCTTTCTGTGCGCTACAGAATAGGTGGGGGCACGGAGTGTGGAGTAGACGGGATAGCCGTGTGTTCTCAGTAGCTACGCCGTCACGACAAAGACCGAGCGCTGTCTGTGACCTGGTCTCTGACACAAACACACACAGACACACAAAGAGACAGACAGACACATACGAGGACGCAAAGGAACACATAGAGATGCAAACAGACAGAAATTCTTTAAAAATGAATGCAGTTTGCTTTTTCAATGTTTTAAGATGGAGGCAACTATTCTGTGAACTGTTTGAAATGATTCTTTCTCTGGGATAATCTAATGTGCTTGAGGGGATATCAGCGGGTTTGCGGGTTCACATGGAAATACAACATTCTGTAAAGTTGTCTCCATTGATGCCCTTTATCCCATCAATCTTGATTTAATTATCAATCCAACAACCCCTTCGCTTTGGATGTGCTAGTTGAAATTTTAACAGCTTTTGTAACTGATCCGCTGTGTGCAGGGACCCATAAGAAGTGGAAATATAAACCAATAAACAATGCTTATGAAATAATGTTTGATGAGTTTCCAACAGTAAATATGTCCTACTGCAAGAACTACCTGTTTTAAGACTCATCAAAACCGAACAGGCATCTGAACAAATGACAACTTTACATGAACATGTTTCCACCACCCACCGTAAGCCTAAAATGATGGAAACAAATTCTACTGTATATACTGATAAATGGTTGGTAAATCGTTTCTTTATCGTTACTTGTAATTCATGAACAAAAAACAGCCACACTGTCATCCCGGTTAAGTTATCTTTTGATTCTTCTGCAGCAATGTTTAACACATCATTATAATTTTCCACAATATACTGATGAATCAAGATTGTCAAGCATAACAGAATCCTGAGACCTCATTAAATTGTGTATGCTAAAATCAACTAAAGGGATTGAGAAAAACAATGTGGGTTACCAAGAACGCTTCAGTGGGACATATTGCATAATCCAGCGAACCCATATTCACAGCATGATGAGAACCCAGTCCGTGGACAACAAGCTGTGTGAACTGATAAGTGAAATCTCTCACCAGCGGGAAACAAAAGAACGTAATGTTTTGTGCTTTGCGGAGACCTGGTTGACGGAGGAGACACCGGACCACGCCATCGAACCCTTTGGGTTCTCCCTGTTCCCTGTGGACAGGTGGAAACCACTCACTGGGAAGAGTAAAGGAGGTGGGGTATGCTTCATGGTCAACAACAATGCTTGGTGCAACACCCAGAATATGCATGTGCTCCAATCCTTTGTTGCCCAGATGTGGAGCAGCTGTTTAGACCCTGCTGGCTGCCCAGGGAGTTCATGGTGTTATCATCACAGCAGTGTACATTCTGCCCCAGGCTGATACTGACCTGGCTCTCAAGGAACTGTACGAAACCCTCAACACGCTGAAGACTGCCCACCCAGAGGCTGCCTTCATTGTCGCCCTGACTTTAATCCAGCATCGCTGACTGAAGCCCCTCCGAAATGTTGTCAGCACATCCAGGTGAGCGCTCGGGGAGCTGGCACACTCGACCTTTCCATAACGCTTACAAAGTGCTCCTCCGACCACACTTCAACAATCAGATCACTCTCTGATCCGGCTTCTGCCGATGTACAGGCAAAAACTGAAACAAGAAGCGGCCATAGATGATCCATCCACTGTTGGTCCGACCAATCGGTCTTCATGCTGCAGGACCGCTTGGATGACATCAATTGGATTGTCTTCCATGATGAGGATGTGACCAAGTTCACGATGGGGTCACGTGCTTCATCTGAAAGTGCATCGAGAATGTTGTTCTCCAGAAATCGGTCAATGTCGTTTCTTTATCGTTACCTATAATGTGGGCACAATAACAGCCACACTAACAACCCCAGTTAAATTATATTTTGATCCTTCTGTATTAACACATCACAATAAATTTCCTTAATGTACCAATGAACTAACAGATTTCAAGGCGTAACAAGTCCCGAGACTTTATTAAACCGTGTATCCCAAAATCATTAAAGGCATTTACAAAAACAAGTTGGGGTTGCCGGGAATGCCACAGTGGGACATATTGCATAATTCAACGAACCCACATTCCCAGCGTAATAAGAACCCAAGCACCCTAAACTATAACACTCTTCTTGTGATGTTCCCAACAGTCCTCCGACACACCCCTAACAGGATGATCATTTCTTTGCTCCTTCAAATTAAACCAGTACATTAACATTAAATTCAACCTCCGAAAAATCAATCAGTAAACCTGAAACAGCAGACAACTTTACTGCACCATAACAGAATCTTGTCTCACAGCCAAACATTTGAAAGTTGGAGATGAAGCTGATCCATCAGCCACAGAATCAAGACAAGATCTAATGAAACAAATGTAAATGGTCAGCAGAGATTTTCATGTCGCACCCGAAGAATATCCACAGAGACACCGAGAATATTTATTGCTCCTTTACATTTATCAATTATTTTACTGATACGGTGCTTCCCTGTCAGCTCATTGTGCATCCACCTGTCTGGAAATCTCACCACTTACACGTCTTCAAGAGTTTGATCAGATGATTTCAAATCAAGCGCAGGTCTATTAATCCTGTTTATAAAACATTTGACGTGTTTTTTTGCCGCTGAAAGCTTAAGTCCCATCTATTTGCCAACTGATTAATTGCTAATGGCATCCTATATACAGTTAAATTGACATTTCTATCTCAAATTCATAAACCTCCATCATCTGTAAATAGTAATTTACCCACCCCGGCACCTATCTCATTGCAAATATTCTTAATTATAATAAGAATTGATAAATACTGCCTTGTGCTTTCTTGTATCTCAGAAACTTGCGTATAACTTGCACAAGAAATCTAAATAAAAAAATCTCATAAAACTTTAGAGTCGAACTTCCAAAAATTAATCAAAAGGCCTGTGTAAAAGCTGAGGAAATGGCATGTAAGTAGCAAAATTGAGTGGGATGTTGGATCATCGGGATGCTTTTAAAGTTCAACAAAAGGCAACTAAGAAGCCATAAGAATGGTAAAGGAGAAACACGAGAGCAAACTCGCCAATAATATAAAACAGGATATTATATTGTAGCTACATAATGAGCGAAAGGGAGATGAGAGCTGATATTGGAGCACTGGAAAATGATGCTGGTGAGGTAGTAATGGGAAACAAAAAATGGCAGAGAAACTTAGTGAATACTTTGCATCATTCTTCACTGTGGCAGACACAGAAGGAGCGAGTGCCTTTGCTATTACAAAGGAAAAAGCGTGTGACTAACTCAAGGGTCTGAAGGTGGACAAGTCACCTGGAACAGATGGACGACAACCCAGAGTCCTGAGAAAAGCTGTTGAAGAGATACAGATGCATTGGTCACGGTCTTTCAAGGATCACTCGATTCTGGCATGGTCCCGTAGGATCTGAAAGTAGAAAATTGCACTCGTTACGAAGGGAGGAAGGCAAAAGAAAGGAATTTCTGGGCCAGTCAGCCTGAGTTGCGTGGTTGGGAAAGAATTGTAATCATTTAACGAGGGTGAGTTTCCGAGGTACTTGGAGACTGATGATAAAACAAGTCAATGTCAGCATGGTTTCTGTAAAAGGAAATCGTGCCTGACAAACCTGTCAGAGGTCAGTGAGGAAGTGAAAAGGAGGATGGACAAATGAGAGGCAGTTGATATCATTTACTTCGATTTTCAGAAGGCCGTTGATAAGGTACCACACATGAGGTTGCCGAGAAAGATAAAATCCCATGTTGTTACAGGAAAGATACTGGCATGGACAGAGGGATGTCTGACAGGCGGGAGGCATCAGGTGGGAATAAAATGGGCCTTTCCAGGCTGGCTGCCAGTGACTAGTGTTCCTCAGGGGTCAGTATTGGGACCGCTACTCTTCACATTGTGTATCAACGATTCAGATAATGGAATTGATGACTTTGTGGCAAAGTTTGCGGATGATACAATGATAGGTGGAGGGGAAAGTAGTGCTGAGGAAACAATGTGATTGCAACAGGACTTAGACAACAGAAGGATTAAAAAAGTGGCAGATTGAATGCGGTGTTGGGAAATGTATGATAATACATTTTGGTCAAAGGAATAATAGTGCAGACTAGTGTTTAAATGGGGAGAAAATTCAAATATCAGAGCTGCGGGGGGACTCGTGCAAGAGACCCAGAAAGGTATTTCACAGGTTAAGTCTTAAAGAAAGAAAATACATTGTTGGCTTTTTTGAAGAGGAATGGAATATTTAATTAAGTATATAATCCTGATCCTTTATAATACACAGGTTAGGCCGTACTTGGAGTTTTGTCAATGTTTTTGGTCCCATATCTCAGAAAGGAAGCAGGATCTCATCGAAACCTACCGAGTGTTGAAGGGACGAGACAGGGTGCATGTGTTTCATATGATGGGGCATCCAGAGTAGACGGCACAGCCTCAACATTGAGGGGAGATGTTTTTGAACAGAGGTAAGCAGGAATATTTTTAGCCAGAGAGTAGTGAACCGGTCGAATACACTGCCACGGGCTGCGGTGGAAGCTGTCTGTGGGTATATTTATGGCGGAAGATGGTCATTTCCTGATCGATCAGGCCATCAAAGGACATGGCGAGAAGGCAGGTGTATGGGGTTGAGTGGGATCCGGGATCTGCAATGATAGAATGGCGGAGCAGAATCGATGGGCGGAACGGCCACATTCTGCTCTTATGTCTTACGGTCTTTCCAAGATTCAACTTGACCTCCCTTTTCCAGTCAGCACCGCCCCGGCTTGTCCCCGTTAAACTGACTCAGTGCGGGTGGACTTTAGGACCCGGGGCAGCTCAGGACCGAATCCGCCGTGTTTCTGTTCTGTTGATGGACGTGGTGAGCGAGTTAACATTAATAGATCGATAATTCTCATCTCGTGTTTATTTCACTCTCCGCACATTTATATTTACAGGGACATTACTCCTGACATTGGTCCCAAGACCCAGCCTGTTTACAGAACCGGAGCGGAACTGGAGCAGATTCTTTGACACTTGTTTTCATCGCAAATCCAGAAGACAGTTTAACGTTTTTTCGTGAATTTATTCTGAGTGAAGGTGTGGAGATGGGAGTTGGTCTCCGCGTTGTAAAATGAATCTGTCCCGGACTCGTAACTGAGATAAATTCCCACCCTCCCGGGGTTGGGACAGGCAGCGAGTCGGGGTTCAGGGGAGGTGGCAACACTGAACAAATCATAATTCAAGTCCGATAACCCCTGTCCGATGACCCAGATCAGCCAGATAGTGGCGTCTGTGTCCACAGGACACTCGAAGCTGCTGCGTCGGTTGAGAGTGTTGTTAAGAAGCCGTATGGCGTACTGGGCTTCATCAACTGTGGGATTGATTTCAAGAGCTGTGAGGTAATGTTACAGAGGAACAACGCCTTAGTTAGACCACACCTGGAGTACTGTGTCCAATTCTGGTTACCTCACTACGGGAAGGATGTGGATACTATACAGCGAGTGCAGAGGAGATTTACAAGGGTGTTGCCTGGATTAAAGAGCATGCCTTATGAAAACAGGCAGAGTGAACTTGGCCTTTACTCCTTGGAGTGCCGGAGGGTGAGGGATGACCTGATACACGTGTATAAAATGATAAGAGGCACTGATCGTGTGGATTGCCAGAGGCTATTTCCCAGGGATGAAATGGCTAACACGTGGGGGCACAGTTTTAAGGTGCTTGGAAGTAGGTACAGAGGGGGTTTCAGAGGTAAGTGTTTCACACAGAAAGTGGTGGTGCATGGAATGCATGGCGAAGGTGGCAGAGGTGGATAGAACAGGGCCTTTTAAGAGACTCTTAGTTAGGTACATGGAGCTTAGAAAAATAGAGGGCTATGCGGTAGGGAAGTTCTTGACAGTTTCTAGAGTATGTGACATGGTCAGCACATCATTGAGGGCCGAAAGGCCTGTAATGTGGTGTAGAAATTTTGTTCACTGCCAACGGCGAGATACCGAACAGTGTTGCAGAGAGACAGTTCTTGGGATGCAAGTTCACAGCTCGTTGGATGTGGCGAAACAGGTCGATTAGGTGGTGAAGGAGGCTTATAGAATACCGGCTTTTATTCGTGAAGCGCTGAGTTCAAAATCCAGGAGGTTATATTGTAATTTATAACACTCTGGTCAAACCATGTCCGGAGTATTTATCTGAGGCTTCTGTGGTGCATATCTGGACAGTTCGGACGCAACATCCATGGTCGACCCTCTCCGACGGAGGCCTCACAAACTCACACTGAGAAATATACAAATAACCAATGTCCCAGCATCCGACCCTGCGGTACAGCACTTGTTCCAAATTTCCCTCAGAACAGAGATGAGGAGGAATTTATTCAGAGTGGGGTGGTGAATGTGAGGCATTAATTGCCCTAATTCCTGCTGTCGGTAGTTGCCGGCCTCTGCGTCCAGAACGACAGGCGTGGTTCTCCTCCGACATCACGGTGAATCTGTTCCAACAGATGTTTGTGATGGCTGAGGAATAGTGTTGACGCAGGGAGCGAGTGAGAAGCTGAGACATTAGGACTACAACACCCAGTAGGCTCCGCGGCCCCGTATGTTCGGCAGCTGAAGCTGACTGAAGCTGTAGTTCCTATGAAAAGAGAGCGTTTGTGACTATTCTTCATTGAACAATTTGTGTCATTTGTCACTCTTTACGTAACCCGACAATTACATCGTGACAATGGGGCCTGTGGTGACGGAGGGGAGAATCGGTGGTGCATCACGCTCAGTTTTGGGGTCAGTGCACAGTCACAATCGAGTCTCCTTTTGACACCCGTTCTCCACGGCCGGCAACAAAAGTCGTGAATCTTCACTGCGAATTCCAGGTTAATCCCGTCCTTTCCGAGGCGGCCGGCCAGAGTTGCACAGTTCTCCAGCCGTGGTCTCACCAACATAGAACAATGACAGCAGGGGAACAGGCCCTTCTGCTCACTGTGTTGTTCTGGACCAATTGAACTGGTCACTTTATGTCTCAGTAAACCAGTCCCCTCTGCCTACACAGGGTCCACTTCCCTCCATTCTCCAACCATTCACGTGGTATCTAAAAGCCTCTATCACATCTGCCTCCACCACCACCCCCGGAATTCCTTCCAGACACCATCACTATGAGTCCGAAAACACAGTTGCAACACACATCGACTTTAAACATTCAGAGGCACGTTTAACATTACAGTCTAATATAAGGTGTTTGTATTACAGCAGCAGTGTCATGAAAAGAGAGAAAAATGCACTAAATTACAAAATACACAAACATCGCAAAAAGGACCCGTGAAGTACTGTTCCCCGTTTCTGCTGAAGTGCGTTTCGTCTGCGAGTAGACATTTCCTACTTCGAAACACAATACCGGGCGGCCAGTGTGTCTGTGCTTCTCAGGTACCTATAAACTTCTGTAGGGCTTCCCACAGCCTCTCCCGAACAGAGCAAATTCCCCTGGATTGTCTAGTCTTATTTTATCCAGGCAGCATCTTGTTATCGTGTTCTAATTACCATCCAAATCTTCTGCATTATTCCAGTATTAAAATGCAACATAACTGCCTGACACTGGAACCACTATCTGGGAGATATGAACTCGTATTCCCTCTGTAGATTAGCCCATGAATACAGAAGCAAAGGGATAGCGTTGAGCCTTTATCAGTCACTATTCATGCTGTACTTGGAGTATCGTCAACATTTTTGTGCCCCGTATCTCAGAAAGGAAGTGTTGTCCTCGGAGAGAGTTCAGAGGAATTTCACCAGGATGATTCCGGGAATTAACGGGTTAACATACGAGAAGCATTTGACAGCATTGCGCCTGTACTGACTGGAATTCAGAAGAACGCGGGGCGATCTCATTGAAACCTACCGAGTGTTGAATGAACAGATCGGGTTGATGTGGAGGGGATGTTTCCTCTGGTGAGCGTATCCAGCACTAGAGGGCGCAGTCTCAAAATTGAGGCGCAACCTTTCAGTACTTTCCTTGTTTTTACTGACTCTGTCTCAGGAGACAGCTTATCCACTGATGTCTACTGCAAACCCACGGACTCTCAAAGCTGCCAGGATTATAACTATTCGAATCCTGTTATCTGTAAAATCGCGATGCATTTCTCTCAGTTCCACAGTCTCCAGCACATCTGATGTCAGGATGAGACTTTTCATTCTGGAGCGAAGGAGATGGCCTCCTTTTTCAAGAAAGAGTCTCCCCTTCCTCCACCATCAACGCTGCCCTCAACCGCATCTCTTCCATATCGTGCACGTCCGCTCTTACCCCATCCTCCCGCCACCCTAACCGGGATAGGTTTCACCACCCCAACAGCCTTCGCCACCAGCACATACATTTTGGATTGGACAGTTTAATAATGTTTAAGGATGTTGTCATGTTTGAGAATTTGTTAGCTCATCAGGATATTAAGGAAAGTTATTATGATATGTGGACCATTCATCATTAACCATGTTAATCATTTTAACCTTTTTTGCAGAAGGATCGAAAGATGATTTAACTGGGAATGTTGGTGGAGTAATTGCAGTAAAGGATAGGGAAATGACTTACCTACCATTTATAAAAACATACGGCAAATTGGTTTCCATCTGTTTTCGGCTTAGAGTGGGTGAAAGAAATTTGCCCAGATAAATTTGTAATTTGTTCAGATTCCTTTTCGGTTTTGATGTGTCTTAAAACATGTGACTTCAGTAATAGATCAGAATTACTGTTGGAAACTCATCAATCATTATTTCCTATTCAAAGTGCAAACACGGGGAAATCTGCAGATGCTGGAAATTCAAGTAACACACTCAAAATGCTGGTGGAACACAGCAGGCCAGGCAGCATCTATAGGGAGAAGCACTGCCGACATTTCAGGCCGGGACCCTTCGTCAGGACTAATTGAATGTGAAGTTAGCCTTTCAGTTTAGAGAGGTATTAGAGGCGTTTAGGGGAATGAGCGGGTTGACTGTTTACTTACCAAAGCTGTTAAAAGTTTAACTGTTGTTAAAGAGCTTCCACCTAGGAAATCAGCAGGTAAGGGTTTTTTAGTGTTAATAATTGTGGGCTTATGGCAAGACTGGTGGGATAATGGTCACAAGGGGAGATGCCATTACAGAATACATAGAAGTTTGGATTTATGGGAGATGGGAATCGTCTTCCAATTGACAATACTATTCCTCATGTCGTGTTGGTAAACATCACTCTGGGCCGTGAACGTTTTGTCATAATGAAACAGTTGAACACATTTTAATTCAGTGAAAAGAGTATCAGAAAGAAAAATCAAATGGAGGCTTCATTACAATCCTCGGGGGTTGTTAGATTTTATTTAAAAACTTTCTGAAGTAATGGGAGTGACTTTAATTTAATTCACAATGTTCTGTTTCATTCCGTACGATCTCTGGGACTTTGGGGTAATTTACCTTTAAAATGGAAAAACAATGGAAGCGGCCAGGGTTTTATTTCCCAATTCTCCGCACCACAATCCAGTCCAATTGGTGGCGGGATCAACGCCTTGAAGTGGGAATGTCGACCATCGTTTAGGCAAATCCCGCCCTTTTCCTTCACGTTGGCCAATCATTCAAGGGACAGCGGAGACTGCTGTGATAATATTGGAATAGCCAACTAGCATCGTATTATACGCCGCCGACAAGGTGCAACGTCGGACAGTGAGGATGGTAGAAGGGAATGGGAATAGATGCAAATATCTACTGACCAATGGGTTTGCGCCTTCTGGAGCAGTTCTCCGACTGATATCTTCCCGGTCCAATGAGATACTGATCCTCCGGGACGGTGCTTTGCCCCATCCCACACACAAGCTATGCTAATATCCCACAGCTGCCGGACGATGGGTTAATCGGCCTGGGAATAACACCTGGGAAATCAGGTGGTGAACGTGAGGGGCTGGACACGGACTGGAAACACTGCGGCCGTTTCCGGTTTGTACTCAGGACGCCGCTTTATTGAGGAACTGAAGCACCGAGGTGACGGGATATTTCACCGCGCTGATCACCTGTGCCCTGAATTTTGACTGAGTCACCGCGTAAATAAATGTGTTCGTGCAGCAGCTGAAATTCCTCAGCAAAACACCGGCGTAGGTAAAGATCCATTCAGAGTCATTGAAATTGTATCCTTTTCCTGAGACATGATAATATATGAAATTTACAACCAGTGTCATCCACAGAAGGATGAAGCTGCCGGAGAGAGTGAAGAGTAAAACCACAGACCTCCTCCTGCTCTCCATCTCCGGGTCACTTCGGTTCTCCCCCTTGCTCTGACCCTTCAGCCCCTTACGGACCCGACTGGCCACTAAAATGTGTCTGACTGTCAGAGCGTTGAGCAGCAGTATCCCACCGAAAGGGAGGAATGGAGTTGAAACCGTATCGAGCCAGTCATATCCAACCCACCCGGGGTCAGTGAAATATTTGTCCATGATCATACAGAACCACGGTACATTGTCGATGATCACTGCGGGTTCCAGTGTGAAGTATCGGGGAACGTTTCTCAGACAGGTCAGTACGCCGGTTGTTGTTAGAACCACAGCCGCAGTTTTCCCGGTGCAATATTTTGTTTTCAGCTTTTGGCAGCAAATGGCGATAAACCGATCAACGGTGAAAGTGACGGTGAACCAGACTGAACATTGTGTGGCTGTGAACTTCAATACAATGATAACACTGCACACAGGGGTGATGCTCAGAAAACTCCACCGGAAGTAATACCAACTGATTCGATACAAAATAACCTCGGTGATAATGGACAGTAGATCGGCCGCTGTCATGGCCACCAGGTAGCGAGTGGTGCAGGTAGAGAGGCCGCACTTTCCCCGGGACAGGATCACAATCGCCAATAAATTCACTAGAGAGAGAGAGGGAGAGAGAGAGAGAGAGAGAGAGAGAGGGAGAGAGAGAGAGAGAGAGAGAGAGGGAGAGAGAGAGAGAGAGAGAGAGAGAGAGAGAGAGAGAGACAGAGAGAGAGAGAGAGAGAACAGACACTGGACATTACTGAACAGATTCTGCGGAAATTTACAACGGATCGGTTCTCATCTGAAGATCAGGAGTGCGAGAGTCTGTGAACCGTTGACAATCCAACATCAGACAGGGGTCACACAGTCTCTTCAATGTGGAGTTAGGACGCTGTGCGGGCAAACGTCGGCGATGAAAACGAGCTGCACGGACAACACAATCGGTGCTGATCCCGATTCCAGTCGCTGATGGAGCCGGTTTCACTGATTTAACCAGGACTGACCAGGTCTCTGGAAACTCAGCATCTGACGGGGCCGAGAAGCGACATAAAACGGAGCAACGCACATAAAATACTGGAGGAACTCTGCAGGTCAGGCAGCTTCCATGGAATTGAGCAAACTCTAGTTTCGGTCCGAGATCCCTCGTCTGGACGAAGCGGGGCCCCGATTCCCGACGGGTCTCAGAGGGAAAGCAGAAACAAGCTAGTAACCTGAGGCTGAGTTAATGGATTAATTCTACGGCGCAGTTCAGTTCGATATCACACGTTAGCAGATCCGTGAACACTGGTTCAGGTGATCAGCAGCAATAATTGACCAACAGACATTTGGATCAGACTGTGACAGACTCCACAGGGAGACGTGAATCACAGGACTAAGGTTTTCCACTGAACAATAACTTAGGAAAAGTGTACTTCAGAATGCAAACATCTCCCAGTCACAACTTCCCGGAGAGATCCCTGGCCCCAGCACTGGGACATCTTTGGACAAGGTGTCATTCAAGGCAGGAACAGCTTTCTATTCGATCCCGTGAGTTGGAGGAGAAACATAGACTTAGTTACACTTGTTATTAAATATGAAAATTCAGAATGTGAAATTGACAGGATCGATTTCTCTGATGGATATTTGTGCAATGATGGTCAGGTTGTAAGCTTGTAACATTATTTTAAACAGGTTCACACCGGTTAACACACAGAAATACCGAACATGAATTGCTCTGCTCACTCACCAGGAACTCCAAAGATGCCAATGAACACGTACAATATTTTCTCCACACTGATATACCTATCGAACATTGCAGGCATTTTCCCTGGCCTGTGATTTGTCTCTTTGTGCGACAGGCGATCTCTGGGAATGAAATGCTAAGGCAGCACGTGCCTGGGGTTTTTAAAGCCATTTAGAAATTCCATTGGGACAGATTTCAACAGATTGAAAAATAAAGGTTTTTAAATTATTTACAAACCAATTACGTCAGACAGGTGCAATCCCTGCGATGACAGGTTGTGTTTAAAGGAATAATACTTAGACCATTTGTGGGAGTTAGTTTGTTACAACAAAGGTGACTGAACCGTCCGAGGTGTCTTATCAATTAAATGTGCTTCCACTGTAAATATGTATTTCAAACAAACCAGTTGTTGGACACAGAATATTGAAGTAAATTATGTCACTCTGCCTTTGAAATTGTCCTGAATCACATACTCTTACCATTCTCCTCAAGAGTATAAACTCTTGATGTAGTTTGTGTTTGTGGGACTCTGCTGAGAGGCCTCGAAGAAAACGTCTGTTTGTTTTGATGAATAAACACAATTTCATATCCGCTAAAACCTCCAATTGCTTCAGTGACTTAGTCACACACAGATCATTTGGGGGCTCATCAGGACCAATCCCTAACCCGATCATATGCCATGAAATTGAGCAGTCTAGTGGGGGGGGGGGGGGACTATGTTTTAATCATGTCACTCCGTATGTGTCAAAGAACACGGCTGAGAGCTGGATTTGCAGATAACGACGTGCGGTTTTGAGAATGTGTGTGTGTGTGTGTGTGTGTGTGTGTGTGTCTGCCTGTCTATGACTGTTAGTGTGCGTCCGTTTGTTTCTGTGTCTGTGTCACTACTTGTCCCTGCCTGACTGTACACGTGCCCGTACACCTCCAATTCAGTTCATCCCCCTTGGTTCAGCTACTTCCCATCTGTCTCCGCAATGCAGATATTCTCGAACTCTCATTTCAAACGCTTCAAAAAATGGCCGCTGAACCGCAACAAAGTGAGAACAGAGGCCAAATTTCAAATTGCATTTATTATTAATGTATGTAGAAATAAAAGAACCTTGCGACTCGACACAGCTCCATTTCGGCAGACACCCCCACATGCACATTAGATTATCCCGGAACAAGAATCATTTCAAGCAGTTAACAAAAACAATGAAACATGAAAATCATGTAAAAACAAGAACAGAGGTAAAAGTTCATATGGAATTAATCCTGAGTTCTGACTCACCTCTAAATCCACCGGGTCCGCAAACCAGTGCTCACCCCCGAATCCGCCAAATCTGTGCTCACTGGCAAAACATAATTCAATCCTCAAATCAGTGTACACCCCAAAAGCAACCGAAACCCGGAGATTCACTACACTCACACGTTCTCTGACTTACCCCTAAATCCGTGCGCATCCGCAAAGCAACATTCGCCGCCAAATCCGTATGCACCCCCAGATTCATCGACAGTTCCCGAATAAGCGCGCATCCGCAAATCCATGCGGACCCCAAATCCGTGCGCACACCTGCACATTACACTCTCACCGAGCAGGATTCACTTCAACTACTTTACAAAATAGCTGCGTCCGCCTTAAAAATAGCAAGAACATGGCGAACACACGCCCACATACATATTTCTCGCGTAATCATTGACATCCCCTTAAATCTTCGCACCTCAACAAACCCATCTTTATCCCCTCATCAGTGGGTGTCCCACATCCACGGATCCTCATATTCGCTGACAAACCGCTATGTATGCTCACATCCACAAATCCCTGTGCACCCCTATATTCACCAAAACATCCCAAAGTCAGCAGAATCCTCAAATCTGTGTGCACTCCCAAATTCCTGCCCACGCCGAACCCGCCGTCCCCCTACAAATCCACCGACATACCCAGATCTCTGCGCACCCCAAACCTGCTGACACCCCCACATGCAAGTTAGATTATCTCAGAGCAAGAATCATTTCAAGCATCTGCCTCTCCCCTAAAAAACAGCAAGAGCAGAGGTCAAGGTTCAGGTGGAATTTATTATTAAAGTTTGTATCAATGAAACAACCTGGAGATTCGACAACCTCCGAATCCACCGGGATTCCCAAATCTGCGCTAATCTGCAAATCCGTGTGTTCTCCCAAGACTGCAAACCACAACTCAATGTTCGCTCCCAAATCAGTGTGCACACCCCCAAACCTGCCTACATACCCAGATCCGTGCGCACCCCAAACCTGCCGACTCTCCCAAATCCACCTATATACCCAGATCCGTGGGCACCCCAAACCTGCCGACACTCCCAAATCCACCTACACACCCAGATCCGTTCTCACCCCAAACCTGCCGACACTCCCAAATCCACACACATACCCAGATCCGTGCGCACCCCAAACCTGACGACACTCCCAAATCCACCTACATACCCAAATCCGTGCGCACCCAAACCTGCCGACACTCCCAAATCCACCTACATACCCAGATCCGTGCACACCCCAAACCTGCCGACACTCCCAGATCTACCTACAAACCCAAATCCGTGCGCACCCCAAACCTGCCGACACTCCCAAATCCACCTACATACCCAAATCCGTGCGCACCCCAAACCTGCCGACACTCCCAAATCCACCTACATACCCAAATCCGTGCGCACCCCAAACCTGCCGACACTCCCAAATCCACCTACATACCCAGATCCGTGCACACCCCAAACCTGCCGACACTCCCAGATCTACCTACAAACCCAAATCCGTGCGCACCCCAAACCTGCCGACACTCCCAAATCCACCTACACACCCAGATCCGTGCACACCCCAAACCTGCCGACACTCCCAAATCCACCCACACACCCAGATCCGTGCACACCCCAAACCTGCCGACACTCCCAAATCCACACACATACCCAAATCCGTGCGCACCGAAACCTGCCGACACTCCCAAATCCACCTACATACCCAAATCCGTGCGCACCCCAAACCTGCCGACACTCCCAAATCCACTTACATACCCAAATCCGTGCGCACGCCAAACCTGCCGACACTCCCAAATCCACCTACA
>NW_026780981.1:0-19219 GCF_030144855.1 Hypanus sabinus
ATGACAACAGTGTGCGAGTGGCACAGGGGAGTGAGGGGAGGGCTGAGGGAATGGAGAGGGGTGAGGGAGTCGGGGAGGGAGAGGGTGCCGGGAATGGGGAGGGGTGTAGTGGAGGGGAGGGGGTGCCGGGAATGGGGAGGGGGGGTGCCGGGATTGGGGAGGGGTGTAGTGGAGGGAGGGGGTGCCGGGATTGGGGAGGGGTGTAGTGGAGGGAGGGGGTGCCGGGAATGGGGAGGGGGGGTGCCGGGATTGGGGAGGGGTGTAGTGGAGGGAGGGGGTACCGGGAATGGGGAGGGGGTGCCGGGAATGGGGAGGGGGGGTGCCGGGAATGGGGAGGGGTGTAGTGGAGGGAGGGGGTACCGGGAATGGGGAGGGGGTACCGGGAATGGGGAGGGGGGGTGCCGGGATTGGGGAGGGGGTGCCGGGAATGGGGAGGGGGGGTGCCGGGATTGGGGAGGGGTGTAGTGGAGGGAGGGGGTACCGGGAATGGGGAGGGGGGTACCGGGAATGGGGAGGGGGTGCCGGGAATGGGGAGGGGGGGGTGCCGGGAATGGGGAGGGGTGTAGTGGAGGGAGGGGGTACCGGGAATGGGGAGGGGGTGCCGGGAATGGGGAGGGGTGTAGTGGAGGGAGGGGGTACCGGGAATGGGGAGGGGGTGCCGGGAATGGGGAGGGGGTGCCGGGAATGGAGAGGGGTGTAGTGGAGGGAGGGGTTGAGGGAGTCGGGGAAGGAGGGGGTGCCGGGAATGGGGAGGGGGGTGCCGGGAATGGAGAGGGGTGTAGTGGAGGGAGGGGGTGAGGGAGTCGGGGAGGGAGGGGGTGCCGGGAATGCGGAGGGGTGTAGAGGAGGGAGGGGTGTAGTGGAAGGAGGGGGTGAGGGAGTCGGGGAGAGGAGTAGTGGAGGGAGGGGGTGAGCGAGAGGGGGCCGGGAATGGGGAGGGGTGTAGTGGAGGGAGGGGGTGAGGGAGACGGGGAGGAAGGGGTGAAGGAGATGGGGAGGGGCGCAGGGGAGGGGGTGACGGAGACGGGGAGGACTGCCGGTGATGGAGGGGGAGACGGAGAAGAGGAGGGGTCTAGGGGAGGGACGGGATGAGGGAGATGGGGAGGGAGGGGGTGAAGGAGATGCGGAGGGGCGTAGGGGGGCTTGACGGAGAATGGGAGCAACTTTGGGGAGGTGGTAAGGAAGGCGGGGAGGGATTTAGGAGGGAGGGGGTGACGAAGATAGGGAGGGGTGCGGGGGAGGGAGGGTGTGGGTGACAGTGAAGGGGAGGGCTCTAGGGGAGGGAGGGGTGAGGGAGACGGGGTGGGGTGTAGCGGAGGGAGGGAGCGAGGGGGACGGGGAGGGAGAGCCTCACGGACTTGGAACGAGGGCCGGGAGGTGAACGTTTCTCACCCGGTGGGCAGATACCACAACAGACTCCGTCATCCTTACAGTCCTGCGGAGGAATTGAATTGACCTGGGGAACAAAACGAGGAAACAAAAATGGAATTTGGTCCTGTTACCCAGTCGGAGCTGACTCTCAGGGGGGGGGGTGCAGAAATCAGGGTACCACACACACACACACAAACAGAAGTTTATCTCAAAAACGACGAGCTGGCATTGGGGAAGGTCAATATGAGACCCACAAGAATTACCCTAGGCATTAAAGGGTTAACGTTTGATAAATCTACGTCTGTACTCGCTGGAGTTCAATGAGGCGGCAGCTCACTGAAACCTATCAAATGTTGAAAGGCCGAGAAAGAGAGGATGTGGAAGGGATGTCTCCTATAATGGGTGAGTCTAGGAACAGAAGACACAGATAGAGTGGATGTGGAGAGGATGTTTCCCGTAGTGGGGGAGTCGAGGACCAGAGGACACAGATAGAGTGAATTTGGAGAGGATGTTTCCTGTAGTCGGGGAGTCAAGGAACAGAGGAGACAGATAGAGTGGATGTGGAGAGGATGTTTTCTGTAGTGGGGGACTCTAGGACCAGAGGACACAGATAGAGTGGATGTGGAGAGGATGTTTCCTGTAGTCGGGGAGTCAAGGAACAGAGGAGACAGATAGAGTGGATGTGGAGAGGATGTTTTCTGTAGTGGGGGAGTCTAGGACCAGAGGACACAGATAGAGTGGATGTGGAGAGGATGTTTCCCGTAGTGAGGGAGTCTAGGACCAGAGGACACAAATAGAGTGGATGTGGAGAGGATGTTTCCTATAGTGGGGGAGTCTAGGACCAGAGGACACAGATAGAGTGGATGTGGAGAGGATGTTTCCTATAGTGGGGGAGTCTAGGACCAGAGGACACAAATAGAGTGGATGTGGAGAGGATGTTTCCTATAGTGGGGGAGTCAAGGACCAGAGGACACATATAGAGTGGATGTGGAGAGGATGTTTCCTGTAGTGGGGGAGATTCGGACCAGAGGACACAGAGAGAGTGGATGTGGAGAGGTTATCTCCTGTAGTGGGGGAGTCAAGGACCAGAGGACACAGACAAAGTGGACGTGGAGAGGATGTTTCCTGTAATGGGGGAGTCTAGGACCAGAGGACACAGATAGAGTGGATGTGGAGAGGATGTTTCCTGTAGTGGGGGAGACTAGGACCAGAGGACACAGATAGAGTGGATGTGGAGAGGATGTTTCCTGTAGTGGGGGAGTCTAGGACCAGAGGACACAGATAGAGTGGATCTGGAGCGGATGTTTCCTGAAGTGGGGGAGTCTAGGACCAGAGGACACAGATAGAGTGGATGTGGAGAGGATGTTTCCTGTAGTGTGGGAGTATAGGACCAGAGGAAACAGATTGAGTGGACGAGGTGAGGATGTTTCCGGTACTGGGGGAGTCTAGAACCAGAGGACACAGATAGAGTGAATTTGGAGAGGATGTTTCCTGTAGTGGGGGAGTTTGTGCCCAGAGGACACAGATAGAGTGGATGTGCAGAGGATGTTTCCTGTAGTGGGGGAGTCTAGGACCAGAGGACACAAATAGAGTGGATTTGGAGAGGATGTTTCCTATTGTGGGGGAGTCAAGGACCAGAGGACACAGACAGAGTGGACGTGGAGAGGATGTTTCCTGTAATGGGGGAGTCTACGACCAGAGGACACAGATAGAGTGGATGTGGAGAGGATGTTTCCTGTAGTGGGGGAGTCAGTGACCAGAGGACACAGATAGAGCGGATGTTGAGAGGACGTTTCCTGTATTGGGGGAGTCTAGGACCAGAGGACACAGATAGAGTTGATGTGGAGAGGATGTTTCCTATACTGGGGAAGTCCAGGACCAGAGGACACAGATAGAGTGGATGTGCAGAGGATGTTTCCTGTAGTGGGGGAGATTCGGACCAGAGGACACAGAGAGAGTGGATGTGGAGAGGTTATCTCCTATACTAGGGGAGTCTCGGACCAGAGGGCACAGATAGAGTAGATGTGGAGAGGATGTTTCCTGTAGTGTGGGAGTATAGGACCAGAGGACACAGATTGAGTGGACGTGGTGAGGATGTTTCCGGTACTGGGGGAGTCTAGGACCAGAGGACACAAATAGAGTGGATGTCGAGAGGATGTTTCCTATAGTGGGGGAGTCTAGGACCAGAGGACATAGATAGAGCGGACGAGGTGAGGATGTTTCCGGTACTGGGGGAGTCTAGAACCAGAGGACACAGATAGAGTGAATTTGGAGAGGATGTTTCCTGTAGTGGGGGAGTCTAGGAACAGAGGACACAGATAGAGTGGATGTGGAGAGGATGTTTCCTGTAGTGGGGGAGTCTAGGACCAGAGAACACAGATAGAGTGGATGTGGAGAGGATGTTTCCTGTAGTGTGGGAGTATAGGACCAGAGGACACAGATTGAGTGGACGAGGTGAGGATGTTTCCAGTACTGGGGGAGTCTAGAACCAGAGGACACAGATAGAGTGAATTTGGAGAGGATGTTTCCTGTAGTGGGGGTGTCTAGGAACAGTGGACACAGATAGAGTGGATGTGGAGAGGATGTTTCCTGTAGTGGGGGAGTCTAGGACCAGCGGACACAGATAGAGTGGATGTGGAGAGGATGTTTCCTATAGTGAGGGAGTCTAGGACCAGAGGACACAGATAGAGTGGATGTGGAGAGGATGTTTCCTGTAGTGGGGGAGTCTAGGACCAGAGGACACAGATAGAGTGGATGTGGAGAGGATGTTTCCTGTAGTGTGGGAGTATAGGACCAGAGGACACAGATTGAGTGGACGAGGTGAGGATGTTTCCGGTACTGGGGGAGTCTAGAACCAGAGGACACAGATAGAGTGAATTTGGAGAGGATGTTTCCTGTAGTGGGGGAGTTTGTGCCCAGGGGACACAGATAGAGTGGATGTGCAGAGGATGTTTCCTGTAGTAGGGGAGTCTAGGACCAGAGGACACAAATAGAGTGGATTTGGAGAGGATGTTTCCTATTGTGGGGGAGTCAAGGACCAGAGGACACAGACAGAGTGGACGTGGAGAGGATGTTTCCTGTAATGGGGGAGTCTACGACCAGAGGACACAGATAGAGCGGATGTTGAGAGGACGTTTCCTGTACTGGGGGAGTCTAGGACCAGAGGACACAGATAGAGTTGATGTGGAGAGGATGTTTCCTATACTGGGGAAGTCCAGGACCAGAGGACACAGATAGAGTGGATGTGCAGAGGATGTTTCCTGTAGTGGGGGAGATTCGGACCAGAGGACACAGAGAGAGTGGATGTGGAGAGGTTATCTCCTGTACTAGGGGAGTCTCGGACCAGAGGGCACAGATAGAGTAGATGTGGAGAGGATGTTTCCTGTAGTGTGGGAGTCTAGGACCAGAGGACACAGATAGAGTGGATGTGGAGAGGATGTTTCCCGTAGTGGGGGCGTCTAGGACCAGAGGACACAGATAGAGTGGATGTGGAGAGGATGTTTCCTGTAGTGGGGGAGTCAGTGACCAGAGGACACAGATAGAGCGGATGTTGAGAGGACGTTTCCTGTACTGGGGGAGTCTAGGACCAGAGGACACAGATAGAGTTGATGTGGAGAGGATGTTTCCTCTACTGGGGAAGTCCAGGACCAGAGGACACAGATAGAGTGGATGTGCAGAGGATGTTTCCTGTAGTGGGGGAGATTCGGACCAGAGGACACAGAGAGAGTGGATGTGGAGAGGTTATCTCCTATACTAGGGGAGTCTCGGACCAGAGGGCACAGATAGAGTAGATGTGGAGAGGATGTTTCCTGTCGTGTGGGAGTATAGGACCAGAGGGGACAGATTGAGTGGACGTGGTGAGGATGTTTCCGGTACTGGGGGAGTCTAGGACCAGAGGACACAAATAGAGTGGATGTCGAGAGGATGTTTCCTGTAATGGGGGAGTCTAGGACCAGAGGACACAGATAGAGTGGATGTGGAGAGGATGTTTCCTGTAGTGGGGGAGACAAGGACCAGAGGACACAGATAGAGTGGATGTGGAGAGGATGTTTCCTGTAGTGGGGGAGTCTAGGACCAGAGGACACAGATAGAGTGGATCTGGAGCGGATGTTTCCTGAAGTGGGGGAGTCTAGGACCAGAGGACACAGATAGAGTGGATGTGGAGAGGATGTTTCCTGTAGTGTGGGAGTATAGGACCAGAGGACACAGACTGAGTGGACGAGGTGAGGATGTTTCCGGTACTGGGGGAGTCTAGAACCAGAGGACACAGATAGAGTGAATTTGGAGAGGATGTTTCCTGTAGTGGGGGAGTTTGTGCCCAGAGGACACAGATAGAGTGGATGTGCAGAGGATGTTTCCTGTAGTGGGGGAGTCTAGGACCAGAGGACACAAATAGAGTGGATTTGGAGAGGATGTTTCCTATTGTGGGGGAGTCAAGGACCAGAGGACACAGACAGAGTGGACGTGGAGAGGATGTTTCCTGTAATGGGGGAGTCTACGACCAGAGGACACAGATAGAGCGGATGTTGAGAGGACGTTTCCTGTACTGGGGGAGTCTAGGACCAGAGGACACAGATAGAGTTGATGTGGAGAGGATGTTTCCTATACTGGGGAAGTCCAGGACCAGAGGACACAGATAGAGTGGATGTGCAGAGGATGTTTCCTGTAGTGGGGGAGATTCGGACCAGAGGACACAGAGAGAGTGGATGTGGAGAGGTTATCTCCTATACTAGGGGAGTCTCGGACCAGAGGGCACAGATAGAGTAGATGTGGAGAGGATGTTTCCTGTAGTGTGGGAGTATAGGACCAGAGGACACAGATTGAGTGGACGTGGTGAGGATGTTTCCGGTACTGGAGGAGTCTAGGACCAGAGGACATAGATAGAGTGGACGAGGTGAGGATGTTTCCGGTACTGGGGGAGTCTAGAACCAGAGGACACAGATAGAGTGAATTTGGAGAGGATGTTTCCTGTTGTGGGGGAGTCTAGGAACAGAGGACACAGATAGAGTGGATGTGGAGAGGATGTTTCCTGTAGTGGGGGAGTCTAGGAACAGAGGACACAGATAGAGTGGATGTGGAGAGGATGTTTCCTGTAGTGGGGGAGTCTAGGACCAGAGGACACAGATAGAGTGGATGTGGAGAGGATGTTTCCTGTAGTGGGGGAGTCTAGGACCAGAGGACACAAATAGAGTGGAAATGGAGAGGATGTTTCCTATAGTGGCGGAGTCTAGGACCAGAGGACACAGATAGAGTGGATGTGGAGAGGATGTTTCCCGTAGTGGGGGAGATTCGGACCAGGGGACACAGAGAGAGTGGATGTGGAGAGGTTATCTCCTATACTAGGGGAGTCTCGGACCAGAGGGCACAGATAGAGTAGATGTGGAGAGGATGTTTCCTGTAATGGGGGAGTCTAGGACCAGAGGACACAGATAGAGTGGATGTGGAGAGGATGTTTCCTGTAGTGGGGGAGACTAGGACCAGAGGACACAGATAGAGTGCATGTGGAGAGGATGTTTCCTGTAGTGGGGGAGTCTAGGACCAGAGGACACAGATAGAGTGGATCTGGAGCGGATGTTTCCTGAAGTGGGTGAGTCTAGGACCAGAGGACACAGATAGAGTGGATGTGGAGAGGATGTTTCCTGTAGTGTGGGAGTATAGGACCAGAGGACACAGATTGCGTGGACGAGGTGAGGATGTTTCCGGTACTGGGGGAGTCTAGAACGAGAGGACACAGATAGAGTGAATTTGGAGAGGATGTTTCCTATTGTGGGGGAGTCAAGGACCAGAGGACACAGGCAGAGTGGACGTGGAGAGGATGTTTCCTGTAATGGGGGAGTCTACGACCAGAGGACACAGATAGAGTGGATGTGGAGAGGATGTTTCCTGTAGTGGGGGAGTCAGTGACCAGAGGACACAGATAGAGCGGATGTTGAGAGGACGTTTCCTGTATTGGGGGAGTCTAGGACCAGAGGACACAGATAGAGTTGATGTGGAGAGGATGTTTCCTATACTGGGGAAGTCCAGGACCAGAGGACACAGATAGAGTGGATGTGCAGAGGATGTTTCCTGTAGTGGGGGAGATTCGGACCAGAGGACACAGAGAGAGTGGATGTGGAGAGGTTATCTCCTATACTAGGGGAGTCTCGGACCAGAGGGCACAGATAGAGTAGATGTGGAGAGGATGTTTCCTGTAGTGTGGGAGTATAGGACCAGAGGACACAGATTGAGTGGACGTGGTGAGGATGTTTCCGGTACTGGAGGAGTCTAGGACCAGAGGACACAAATAGAGTGGATGTCGAGAGGATGTTTCCTGTAATGGGGGAGTCTAGGACCAGAGGACACAGATAGAGTGGATGTGGAGAGGATGTTTCCTGTAGTGGGGGAGACAAGGACCAGAGGACACAGATAGAGTGGATGTGGAGAGGATGTTTCCTGTAGTGGGGGAGTCTAGGACCAGAGGACACAGATAGAGTGGATCTGGAGCGGATGTTTCCTGAAGTGGGGGAGTCTAGGACCAGAGGACACAGATAGAGTGGATGTGGAGAGGATGTTTCCTGTAGTGTGGGAGTATAGGACCAGAGGACACAGACTGAGTGGACGAGGTGAGGATGTTTCCGGTACTGGGGGAGTCTAGAACCAGAGGACACAGATAGAGTGAATTTGGAGAGGATGTTTCCTGTAGTGGGGGAGTTTGTGCCCAGAGGACACAGATAGAGTGGATGTGCAGAGGATGTTTCCTGTAGTGGGGGAGTCTAGGACCAGAGGACACAAATAGAGTGGATTTGGAGAGGATGTTTCCTATTGTGGGGGAGTCAAGGACCAGAGGACACAGACAGAGTGGACGTGGAGAGGATGTTTCCTGTAATGGGGGAGTCTACGACCAGAGGACACAGATAGAGCGGATGTTGAGAGGACGTTTCCTGTACTGGGGGAGTCTAGGTCCAGAGGACACAGATAGAGTTGATGTGGAGAGGATGTTTCCTATACTGGGGAAGTCCAGGACCAGAGGACACAGATAGAGTGGATGTGCAGAGGATGTTTCCTGTAGTGGGGGAGATTCGGACCAGAGGACACAGAGAGAGTGGATGTGGAGAGGTTATCTCCTATACTAGGGGAGTCTCGGACCAGAGGGCACAGATAGAGTAGATGTGGAGAGGATGTTTCCTGTAGTGTGGGAGTATAGGACCAGAGGACACAGATTGAGTGGACGTGGTGAGGATGTTTCCGGTACTGGAGGAGTCTAGGACCAGAGGACATAGATAGAGTGGACGAGGTGAGGATGTTTCCGGTACTGGGGGAGTCTAGAACCAGAGGACACAGATAGAGTGAATTTGGAGAGGATGTTTCCTGTTGTGGGGGAGTCTAGGAACAGAGGACACAGATAGAGTGGATGTGGAGAGGATGTTTCCTGTAGTGGGGGAGTCTAGGAACAGAGGACACAGATAGAGTGGATGTGGAGAGGATGTTTCCTGTAGTGGGGGAGTCTAGGACCAGAGGACACAGATAGAGTGGATGTGGAGAGGATGTTTCCTATAGTGGGGGAGTCTAGGACCAGAGGACACAGATAGAGTGGATGTGGAGAGGATGTTTCCTGTAGTGGGGGAGTCTAGGACCAGAGGACACAAATAGAGTGGAAATGGAGAGGATGTTTCCTATAGTGGCGGAGTCTAGGACCAGAGGACACAGATAGAGTGGATGTGGAGAGGATGTTTCCCGTAGTGGGGGAGATTCGGACCAGGGGACACAGAGAGAGTGGATGTGGAGAGGTTATCTCCTATACTAGGGGAGTCTCGGACCAGAGGGCACAGATAGAGTAGATGTGGAGAGGATGTTTCCTGTAATGGGGGAGTCTAGGACCAGAGGACACAGATAGAGTGGATGTGGAGAGGATGTTTCCTGTAGTGGGGGAGACTAGGACCAGAGGACACAGATAGAGTGCATGTGGAGAGGATGTTTCCTGTAGTGGGGGAGTCTAGGACCAGAGGACACAGATAGAGTGGATCTGGAGCGGATGTTTCCTGAAGTGGGTGAGTCTAGGACCAGAGGACACAGATAGAGTGGATGTGGAGAGGATGTTTCCTGTAGTGTGGGAGTATAGGACCAGAGGACACAGATTGCGTGGACGAGGTGAGGATGTTTCCGGTACTGGGGGAGTCTAGAACCAGAGGACACAGATAGAGTGAATTTGGAGAGGATGTTTCCTATTGTGGGGGAGTCAAGGACCAGAGGACACAGGCAGAGTGGACGTGGAGAGGATGTTTCCTGTAATGGGGGAGTCTACGACCAGAGGACACAGATAGAGTGGATGTGGAGAGGATGTTTCCTGTAGTGGGGGAGTCAGTGACCAGAGGACACAGATAGAGCGGATGTTGAGAGGACGTTTCCTGTATTGGGGGAGTCTAGGACCAGAGGACACAGATAGAGTTGATGTGGAGAGGATGTTTCCTATACTGGGGAAGTCCAGGACCAGAGGACACAGATAGAGTGGATGTGCAGAGGATGTTTCCTGTAGTGGGGGAGATTCGGACCAGAGGACACAGAGAGAGTGGATGTGGAGAGGTTATCTCCTATACTAGGGGAGTCTCGGACCAGAGGGCACAGATAGAGTAGATGTGGAGAGGATGTTTCCTGTAGTGTGGGAGTATAGGACCAGAGGACACAGATTGAGTGGACGTGGTGAGGATGTTTCCGGTACTGGAGGAGTCTAGGACCAGAGGACAGAAATAGAGTGGATGTCGAGAGGATGTTTCCTATAGTGGGGGAGTCTAGGACCAGAGGACATAGATAGAGTGGACGAGGTGAGGATGTTTCCGGTACTGGGGGAGTCTAGAACCAGAGGACACAGATAGAGTGAATTTGGAGAGGATGTTTCCTGTAGTGGGTGAGTCTAGGAACAGAGGACACAGATAGAGTGGATGTGGAGAGGATGTTTCCTGTAGTGGGGGAGTCTAGGACCAGAGGACACAGATAGAGTGGATGTGGAGAGGATGTTTCCTGTAGTGGGGGAGACTAGGACCAGAGGACACAGATAGAGTGGATGTGGAGAGGATGTTTCCTGTAGTGGGGGTCTTGGACCAGAGGACACAGATAGAGCGGATGTGCAGAGGATGTTTCCTATAGTGGGGGAGTCTAGGACCAGAGGACACAGATAGAGTGGATGTGGAGAGGATGTTTCCTATACTGGGGGAGTCTAAGACACAAGGCACAGTTACAGTGGATGTGGAGAGGACGTCTCCGATAGTGGGGGAGTCTAGGACTAGAGGACACATAGAGTGGATGTGGAGAGGATGTTTCCTGTAGTGGGGGAGTCGAGGACCAGAGGACACAGATAGAGTGGATGTGGAGAGGATGTTTCCTGTAGTGGGGGAAACTCGGACCAGAGGACACAGAGAGAGTGGATGTGGGGAGGATGGTTCCTGTATAGGGGAGTCTAGGACCAGAGGACACAGATAGAGTGGATGTGGAGAGGATGACTCCTATACTGGGAGAGTCTAGGACTGGAGGACACAGATGAAGTGGATGTGGAGAAAATGTCTCCTCTACTGGGGAAGGCTTGGAGCAGAGGACACAGATAGAGTGGATGTGGAGAGGATGTTTCCAGTAGTGTGGGAGTATAGGACCAGAGGACACAGATTGAGTGGATGTGGAGAGGATGTTTCCTGTAGTGGGGGAGTCTAGGAGCAGAGGACACAGATAGAGTGGATGTGGAGCGGTTGTCTCCTATAGTGGGGGCGTCTAGGACCAGAGGACAGAGATAGAGTGGATGTCGAGAGGATGTTTCATGCATTGGGGGAGTCTAGGACCAGAGGACACAGATAGAGTGGATGCGGAGAGGATGTTTCCGATAATGCGGGAGTATGTGAACAGAGGACACAGATTTAGTTGATGTGGAGAGGATGTTTCCTACAGTGGGAGAGTCCAGGAGCAGAGGACACTGATAGAGTGGATGTGGAGAGGATGCCTCCTATACTGGGGGAGTCTAGGACCAGAGGACACAGATAGAGTGGATGTGGAGAGGATGATTCCTATAGTGGGGGAGTCTGGGACCAGTGGACACAGATAGAGTGGATGGGGAGAAGATGTTTTCTATAGTGGGGGAGTCTGGGACCAGTGGACACAGATAGAGTTGATGTGGAGAGGATGTTTCCTATACTGGGGAAGTCCAGGACCAGAGGACACAGATAGAGTTGATGTGCAGAGGATGTTTCCTCTAGTGGGGGAGATTCGGACCAGAGGACACAGAGAGAGCGGATGTGGAGAGGATGTTTCCTGCACTGGGGGAGTCTAGGACCAGAGGACACAGACAGAGTGAATTTGGAGAGGATGTTTCCTGTAGTGGGGGAGTCAAGAAACAGAGGACACAGATGGAGTGGATGTGGAGAGGATGTTTTCTGTAGTGGGGGAGTCTAGGACCAGAGGACACAGATAGAGTGGATGTGGAGAGGATGTGTCCTATACTGGGGGTATAGGAGCAGAGGGCACAGATAGACTGGATGTGGAGAGGATGTTTCCTGTAGTGTGGGAGTCTAGGACCAGAGAACACAGATAGAGTGGATGTGGGGAGGATGTTTCCTGTATAGGGGAGTCGGACCAGAGGACACAGATAGAGTGGATGTGGATAGGATGACTCCTATACTGGGAGAGTCTAGGACTGGAGGACACAGATAAGGTGGATGTGGAGAAGATGTCTCCTATACTGGGGGAGGCTAGGACCAGAGGGCACAGATAGAGTGGACGTGGAGAGGATGTTTCCTGTAGTTTGGGAGTATAGGACCAGAGGACACAGATTGAGTGGACGTGGTGAGGATGTTTCCGGTACTGGGGGAGTCTAGGACCAGAGGACACAAATAGAGTGGATGTCGAGAGGATGTTTCCTATAGTGGGGGAGTCTAGGACCAGAGGACACAGATAGAGTGGATGTGCAGACGATGTTTACTGTAGTGGGGGTCTTGGACCAGAGGACACAGATACAGTGGATGTGCACATGATGTTTCCTATAGTGGGGAAGTCTAGGACCAGAGGACACAGATAGAGTGGATGTGGAGAGGATGTTTCCTGTAGTGTGGGAGTATAGGACCAGAGGACACAGATTGAGTGGACGTGGTGAGGATGTTTCCGGTACTGGGGGAGTCTAGGACCAGAGGACACAAATAGAGTGGATGTCGAGAGGATGTTTCCTATAGTGGGGGAGTCTAGGACCAGAGGGCACAGATAGAGTAGATGTGGAGAGGATGTTTCCTGTAGTGTGGGAGTATAGGACCAGAGGACACAGATTGAGTGGACGTGGTGAGGATGTTTCCGGTACTGGGGGAGTCTAGGACCAGAGGACATAGATAGAGTGGATGTGCAGAGGATGTTTCCTGTAGTGGGGGAGTCTAGGACCAGAGGACACAAATAGAGTGGATGTGGAGAGGATGTTTCCTACAGTGGGGGAGTCAAGGACCAGAGGACACAGACAGAGTGGACGTGGAGAGGATTTCCTGTAATGGGGGAGTCTACGACCAGAGGACACAGATAGAGTGGATGTGGAGAGGATGTTTCCTGTAGTGGGGGAGTCAGTGACCAGAGGACACAGATAGAGCGGATGTTGAGAGGACGTTTCCTGTATTGGGGGAGTCTAGGACCAGAGGACACAGATAGAGTGGATGTGGAGAGGATGTTTCCTGTAGTGGGGGAGTCCAGGACCAGAGAACACAGATAGAGTTAATGTGGAGAGGATGTTTTCTATACTGGGGTAGTCTAGGAACAGAGGACACAGATAGACTGGATGTGAAGAGGACGTTTCCTGTATTGGGGGAGTCTAGGACCAGAGGACACAGATAGAGTTGATGTGGAGAGGATCTTTCCTATACTGGGGGAGTCCAGGACCAGAGGACACAGATAGAGTGGATGTGCAGAGGATGTTTCCTGTAGTTCGGGAGACTCGGACCAGAGGACACAGATAGAGTGGATGTGGGGAGGATGTTTCCTGTATAGGGGAGTTAGACCAGAGGACACAGATAGAGTGGATGTGGATAGGATGACTCCTATACTGGGAGAGTCTAGGACTGGAGGACACAGATAAGGTGGATGTGGAGAAGATGTCTCCTATACTGGGGGTGGCTAGGACCAGAGGGCATGTGATAGAGTGGATGTGGAGAGGATGTTTCCTGTAGTGTGGGAGTATAGGACCAGAGGACACAGATTGAGTGGACGTGGTGAGGATGTTTCCGGTACTGGGGGAGTCTAGGACCAGAGGACACAGATAGAGTGGATGTGGAGCGGATGTCTCCTATAATGGGTGAGTCTAGGACCAGAGGACACAAATAGAGTGGATGTGGAGAGGATGTTTCCTGTAGTGGGGGTCTTGGACCAGAGGACACAGATAGAGCGGATGTGCAGAGGATGTTTCCTATAGTGGGGGAGTCTAGGACCAGAGGACACAGGTAGAGTGGATGTGGAGAGGATGTTTCCTGTAGTGTGGGAGTCTAGGACCAGAGGACACAATTGGAGTGGATGTGGAGAGGATGTTTCCTATACTGGGGGAGTCTAAGACACAAGGCACAGTTACAGTGGATGTGGAGAGGATGTCTCCGATAGTGGGGGAGTCTAGGACCAGAGGACATAGATAGAGTGGATGTGCAGAGGATGTTTCCTGTAGTGGGGGAGTCTAGGACCAGAGGACACAAATAGAGTGGATGTGGAGAGGATGTTTCCTACAGTGGGGGAGTCAAGGACCAGAGGACACAGACAGAGTGGACGTGGAGAGGATTTCCTGTAATGGGGGAGTCTACGACCAGAGGACACAGATAGAGTGGATGTGGAGAGGATGTTTCCTGTAGTGGGGAGTCAGTGACCAGAGGACACAGATAGAGCGGATGTTGAGAGGACGTTTCCTGTATTGGGGGAGTCTAGGACCAGAGGACACAGATAGAGTGGATGTGGAGAGGATGTTTCCTGTAGTGGGGGAGTCCAGGACCAGAGAACACAGATAGAGTTAATGTGGAGAGGATGTTTTCTATACTGGGGTAGTCTAGGAACACAGATAGACTGGATGTGGAGGACGTTTCCTGTATTGGGGGAGTCTAGGACCAGAGGACACAGATAGAGTTGATGTGGAGAGGATCTTTCCTATACTGGGGGAGTCCAGGACCAGAGGACACAGATAGAGTGGATGTGCAGAGGATGTTTCCTGTAGTTCGGGAGACTCGGACCAGAGGACACAGATAGAGTGGATGTGGGGAAGATGTTTCCTGTATAGGGGAGTCGGACAAGAGGACACAGATAGAGTGGATGTGGATAGGATGTTTCCTGTAGTGTGGGAGTATAGGACCAGAGGACACAGATTGAGTGGACGTGGTGAGGATGTTTCCGGTACTGGGGGAGTCTAGGACCAGAGGACACAAATAGAGTGGATGTCGAGAGGATGTTTCCTATAGTGGGGGAGTCTAGGACCAGAGGACACAGATAGAGTGGATGTGCAGACGATGTTTACTGTAGTGGGGGTCTTGGACCAGAGGACACAGATACAGTGGATGTGCACATGATGTTTCCTATAGTGGGGGAGTCTAGGACCAGAGGACACAGATAGAGTGGATGTGGAGCGGATGTCTCCTATAATGGGTGAGTCTAGGACCAGAGGACACAGATAGAGTGAATTTGGAGAGGATGTTTCCTGTAGTGGGTGAGTCTAGGAACAGAGGACACAGATAGAGTGGATGTGGAGAGGATGTTTCCTGTAGTGGGGGAGTCTAGGACCAGAGGACACAGATAGAGTGGATGTGCACATGATGTTTCCTATAGTGGGGGAGTCTAGGACCAGAGGACATAGATAGAGTGGACGAGGTGAGGATGTTTCCGGTACTGGGGGAGTCTAGAACCAGAGGACACAGATAGAGTGAATTTGGAGAGGATGTTTCCTGTAGTGGGTGAGTCTAGGAACAGAGGACACAGATAGAGTGGATGTGGAGAGGATGTTTCCTGTAGTGGGGGAGTCTAGGACCAGAGGACACAGATAGAGTGGATGTGGAGAGGATGTTTCCTGTAGTGGGGGAGACTAGGACCAGAGGACACAGATAGAGTGGATGTGGAGAGGATGTTTCCTGTAGTGGGGGTCTTGGACCAGAGGACACAGATAGAGCGGATGTGCAGAGGATGTTTCCTATAGTGGGGGAGTCTAGGACCAGAGGACACAGATAGAGTGGATGTGGAGAGGATGTTTCCTATACTGGGGGAGTCTAAGACACAAGGCACAGTTACAGTGGATGTGGAGAGGACGTCTCCGATAGTGGGGGAGTCTAGGACTAGAGGACACATAGAGTGGATGTGGAGAGGATGTTTCCTGTAGTGGGGGAGTCGAGGACCAGAGGACACAGATAGAGTGGATGTGGAGAGGATGTTTCCTGTAGTGGGGGAAACTCGGACCAGAGGACACAGAGAGAGTGGATGTGGGGAGGATGGTTCCTGTATAGGGGAGTCTAGGACCAGAGGACACAGATAGAGTGGATGTGGAGAGGATGACTCCTATACTGGGAGAGTCTAGGACTGGAGGACACAGATGAAGTGGATGTGGAGAAAATGTCTCCTCTACTGGGGAAGGCTTGGAGCAGAGGACACAGATAGAGTGGATGTGGAGAGGATGTTTCCAGTAGTGTGGGAGTATAGGACCAGAGGACACAGATTGAGTGGATGTGGAGAGGATGTTTCCTGTAGTGGGGGAGTCTAGGAGCAGAGGACACAGATAGAGTGGATGTGGAGCGGTTGTCTCCTATAGTGGGGGCGTCTAGGACCAGAGGACAGAGATAGAGTGGATGTCGAGAGGATGTTTCATGCATTGGGGGAGTCTAGGACCAGAGGACACAGATAGAGTGGATGCGGAGAGGATGTTTCCGATAATGCGGGAGTATGTGAACAGAGGACACAGATTTAGTTGATGTGGAGAGGATGTTTCCTACAGTGGGAGAGTCCAGGAGCAGAGGACACTGATAGAGTGGATGTGGAGAGGATGCCTCCTATACTGGGGGAGTCTAGGACCAGAGGACACAGATAGAGTGGATGTGGAGAGGATGATTCCTATAGTGGGGGAGTCTGGGACCAGTGGACACAGATAGAGTGGATGGGGAGAAGATGTTTTCTATAGTGGGGGAGTCTGGGACCAGTGGACACAGATAGAGTTGATGTGGAGAGGATGTTTCCTATACTGGGGAAGTCCAGGACCAGAGGACACAGATAGAGTTGATGTGCAGAGGATGTTTCCTCTAGTGGGGGAGATTCGGACCAGAGGACACAGAGAGAGCGGATGTGGAGAGGATGTTTCCTGCACTGGGGGAGTCTAGGACCAGAGGACACAGACAGAGTGAATTTGGAGAGGATGTTTCCTGTAGTGGGGGAGTCAAGAAACAGAGGACACAGATGGAGTGGATGTGGAGAGGATGTTTTCTGTAGTGGGGGAGTCTAGGACCAGAGGACACAGATAGAGTGGATGTGGAGAGGATGTGTCCTATACTGGGGGTATAGGAGCAGAGGGCACAGATAGACTGGATGTGGAGAGGATGTTTCCTGTAGTGTGGGAGTCTAGGACCAGAGAACACAGATAGAGTGGATGTGGGGAGGATGTTTCCTGTATAGGGGAGTCGGACCAGAGGACACAGATAGAGTGGATGTGGATAGGATGACTCCTATACTGGGAGAGTCTAGGACTGGAGGACACAGATAAGGTGGATGTGGAGAAGATGTCTCCTATACTGGGGGAGGCTAGGACCAGAGGGCACAGATAGAGTGGACGTGGAGAGGATGTTTCCTGTAGTTTGGGAGTATAGGACCAGAGGACACAGATTGAGTGGACGTGGTGAGGATGTTTCCGGTACTGGGGGAGTCTAGGACCAGAGGACACAAATAGAGTGGATGTCGAGAGGATGTTTCCTATAGTGGGGGAGTCTAGGACCAGAGGACACAGATAGAGTGGATGTGCAGACGATGTTTACTGTAGTGGGGGTCTTGGACCAGAGGACACAGATACAGTGGATGTGCACATGATGTTTCCTATAGTGGGGAAGTCTAGGACCAGAGGACACAGATAGAGTGGATGTGGAGAGGATGTTTCCTGTAGTGTGGGAGTATAGGACCAGAGGACACAGATTGAGTGGACGTGGTGAGGATGTTTCCGGTACTGGGGGAGTCTAGGACCAGAGGACACAAATAGAGTGGATGTCGAGAGGATGTTTCCTATAGTGGGGGAGTCTAGGACCAGAGGGCACAGATAGAGTAGATGTGGAGAGGATGTTTCCTGTAGTGTGGGAGTATAGGACCAGAGGACACAGATTGAGTGGACGTGGTGAGGATGTTTCCGGTACTGGGGGAGTCTAGGACCAGAGGACATAGATAGAGTGGATGTGCAGAGGATGTTTCCTGTAGTGGGGGAGTCTAGGACCAGAGGACACAAATAGAGTGGATGTGGAGAGGATGTTTCCTACAGTGGGGGAGTCAAGGACCAGAGGACACAGACAGAGTGGACGTGGAGAGGATTTCCTGTAATGGGGGAGTCTACGACCAGAGGACACAGATAGAGTGGATGTGGAGAGGATGTTTCCTGTAGTGGGGGAGTCAGTGACCAGAGGACACAGATAGAGCGGATGTTGAGAGGACGTTTCCTGTATTGGGGGAGTCTAGGACCAGAGGACACAGATAGAGTGGATGTGGAGAGGATGTTTCCTGTAGTGGGGGAGTCCAGGACCAGAGAACACAGATAGAGTTAATGTGGAGAGGATGTTTTCTATACTGGGGTAGTCTAGGAACAGAGGACACAGATAGACTGGATGTGAAGAGGACGTTTCCTGTATTGGGGGAGTCTAGGACCAGAGGACACAGATAGAGTTGATGTGGAGAGGATCTTTCCTATACTGGGGGAGTCCAGGACCAGAGGACACAGATAGAGTGGATGTGCAGAGGATGTTTCCTGTAGTTCGGGAGACTCGGACCAGAGGACACAGATAGAGTGGATGTGGGGAGGATGTTTCCTGTATAGGGGAGTTAGACCAGAGGACACAGATAGAGTGGATGTGGATAGGATGACTCCTATACTGGGAGAGTCTAGGACTGGAGGACACAGATAAGGTGGATGTGGAGAAGATGTCTCCTATACTGGGGGTGGCTAGGACCAGAGGGCATGTGATAGAGTGGATGTGGAGAGGATGTTTCCTGTAGTGTGGGAGTATAGGACCAGAGGACACAGATTGAGTGGACGTGGTGAGGATGTTTCCGGTACTGGGGGAGTCTAGGACCAGAGGACACAGATAGAGTGGATGTGGAGCGGATGTCTCCTATAATGGGTGAGTCTAGGACCAGAGGACACAAATAGAGTGGATGTGGAGAGGATGTTTCCTGTAGTGGGGGTCTTGGACCAGAGGACACAGATAGAGCGGATGTGCAGAGGATGTTTCCTATAGTGGGGGAGTCTAGGACCAGAGGACACAGGTAGAGTGGATGTGGAGAGGATGTTTCCTGTAGTGTGGGAGTCTAGGACCAGAGGACACAGATTGAGTGGATGTGGAGAGGATGTTTCCTAGTAGCTGGGGGAGTCTAAGGAGCACAGAGGCACAGTTAGCAGTGGATGTGGAGAGGATGTCTCCTATAGTGGGGGAGTCTAGGACCAGAGGACAGAGATAGAGTGGATGTGCAGAGGATGTTTCCTGCATTGGGGGAGTCTAGGACCAGAGGACACAGATAGAGTGGATGTGGAGAGGATGTTTCCTACAGTGGGGGAGTCAAGGACCAGAGGACACAGACAGAGTGGACGTGGAGAGGATTTCCTGTAATGGGGGAGTCTACGACCAGAGGACACAGATAGAGTGGATGTGGAGAGGATGTTTCC
>NW_026780982.1:0-19127 GCF_030144855.1 Hypanus sabinus
CTGACGAACCGTGAACTGACTGGTTTTAAGGCATTAGCAACCCACCTTTGACCCTTCTCCTGTCATTAGAGACAGTTCACACGTGAAGGCCAGGAGCTGGCCTCGATTGTCAAAGGCTCTTTGAGGCGCACACCATTGGGAGCATTTAACAGGTAGTGGGAGCTTGTTCCCACAACCTCCGCTAACTATGACAAGGGACCGTTCCCTCTCCCTGTCTTCTCACTCTGTCTGTCTTCAATCTCCTTGTAACTCTGAGATAGTTTTGTGGCCTCTGTAACCATGGTGACAATGCCTTCTAACCATGAACCTCTCCTGCAGCAAGTAAGGACATTAATCACAGTAGCGGGGTGCCGCCCGGTAGTCTGGCGGTTAGCGCAATGCTATTACAGTGCCGGTGGACCAGGTTCAATTCACCCTGCGGCCTGTGAAGAGTTTGCACACTCTCCCTGTGACCGCGTGGGTTTCCTCCGAGTGCTCTGGTTTCCTGCCACAAGTACAATTGGTCACATGGGTGTGACTGGACGGTGTGGGGAAGGACCTGTTCCTGAGCAATATTTCTACGTTAAGAGCTTCCTCCCAACGTTTTTTGTGCCATGGCCCCTGTCATTAATCAAGGGTCCAGTGGACCCCACATCAGGAACTCCTCCTCTGACGAAATTAATTATATAAAGCAGTGGGCACCCATCTGCATTAAAACTTATGGTCTATATACAGGATTTCCTCGCTAACTGAAAGCAGAACATTCCTATGAAACCTTCTGTAAGCCAAAATGGCGTAAAGGAAAGAAGCAATTACCATTAATTTATACGGGAAAAATTTGTGAACGTTCCCCGACCCAAAAAACCAAATCATATCAAATAACACATAAAACCTAAACCATCACTAACATATAGTAAAAGCAGGAACGATATGATAAATACTCAGCCTATGTAAAGTAGAAATAACGTATGTACAGTGTAGTTTCGCTTACCAGAATCGGGAAGATTCGGCCAAAAACCGATTTGTAGAAAAAAATCGGCACGTACACGCATGAGCCCGCAGCTGCCCGCGCAAGGCTTCACGGTCACTGTAGTCTTTCTTGGGGTAAACACAAGTCTAAAGCGGACGTCTCTTCTCGTAAAAGCGGAAATCCTCTTCGGATTTCTTTCGTTTAGCGAAAACAGGTACTGATGTAGGTCTTTCGTAAAAGTGAAGTGGCGCAAAGCGAACGTTTGAAAAGTGGGGGGACACCTGCATTCAAAGTGGAGCCTGGTAAGTTCTTGGTTAGTCAGGACATCGAAGGTTATGGGGAGAATGAGGGTAAGAGGCATAATACATCAGGCATGGTGAAGTGCCAGAGCAGACTTGATGGGCCAAATGGCCTAATTCTGCTCCTGTGTCTTATGGTCTTCGAACAGTTAAACATGTGTTAACAAGCAAAGCGTCCTAAGCACAATTTGATCTTTCAAACATGAAATTGATCAGATTACAACTGGTCATTTTGCCGTACAGCTTATGCGTGTAACAAACGTTAATTGCGAAGCCGAGGTCCATGCATATTACTTCCACCGGAGACAGCGTGCTGGCTGCAAAGGAAATGAGTTTTGGAAAAATCATTAATCCTTAAGTGTCAGGCGAGGATCCTCCAGGAGCAGATCCAAACCAAAGTGGTGAAAGAGCGCACTTTCAATCACCGGCTGGGCATCGTGCCACTTCTCCGCTCTCCACGGCAGCTTCCTGCCTTTGTGGCTCGCAACCCTTGCAGCATTTCCTCCCTCCCCTCCGATGATCTCATTTCCCCTTAAAATTCCGTCTAGCTGTTTGAAGTCTTCTTGTCTCCATCAGGGAGGAGGTACGGGATCCTGAAGATCCACACTCAATAATTTAGGAGCAGTGTCACGAGGTGCGAGGTACAAGGTACAAGATTTAAGACTGTTTAAAGTCATTCCTCAGTACCCGAGGGGAAAGGAGGACAAAATAATTGGATCCATAAAACCACACAATAAGATAAAGAGCACAATCATAATAAAAACAATAAATATACGTACATAAAACTGCTTGTATACATAGATTGACTCTATGTCCATAAAGTGACACTGGGCTCAGGTGACTGACAGGAAATGATGAAGTAGTGGTGGTTGGGGGTGTGGAGGGGTGAGTTAGTGGGTGGAGGTGTTCATCAGCCTCACTGTTGGGGAAAGTAACTGTTTTTGAGTCTGGTGGTCCTGGTGTGGATGCTACGTAACCTCCTCCCTGATGGGAGTGGGACAAACAGTCCATGAGCAGGGTGGGTGGGATCCTTCACGATGTCGCTGGCCCTTTTCCGGCTCCATTCTCTGTCTCTGTCCATGACGGTGGGTAGGCTGGTGCTGGTGGTCGTTGGGCAGTTTTGACGACCCGTTGTGGAGCCGTCCTACCCGCCGCTGTACAGCTTCCATCTATCATCAGATTTTGAACAGTCCATGAACACTACTTCATTATTCCTTTACTTTGACTTTATTTATTTACTTAACTTATCGTAAGTTTATATTTTTCCACTGAACGGCTGCCACAAACCAACAAATTTCACATCATCCAGACAGTGACTGTAAATCGCATTCTGAGCCTGATAACCTGTCTCAGTAATCTTGGCACCACAGAAGCATAGTGGTTAGTGCACACAACACAGAGACAGACAGACACACACACACACACACACACACACACACACTCACACTCACACACACTCACACACACACGCACACACTCACACACACTCACAGACACAAACTCACACTCACACACACTATCACACACACTCACACTCACACACACACACACTCAAACACACTCACCCTCTCACACACACTCACACACACTCACCCTCTCACACACACTCACACACACTCACACACACTCACACACACTCACCCTCTCACTCACACTCACACACACTATCACACACACACACTCACACACACTATCACACACACTCACACTCACACACACACACTCACACAAACTCACACTCACACACACTATCACACACACTCACCCTCTCACACACACACACACACACACTCACACACACTCACACACACACGCACACACTCACCCTCTCACACACACTCACACACACTATCACACACACACACTCACACACACTATCACACACACTCACCCTCTCACACACACACACACACACACACACACTCACACACACTCACACACACACGCACACACTCACCCTCTCACACACACACACACACACTCACACACACTCACACACACACGCACACACTCACACTATCACACACACTCACCCTCTCACACACACACACACACAGACACTCACACACACACACACACACACACACTCACACACACTCACACACACACACAGACACTCACACACACACACACTCACACACACTCACACACACGCACACACTCACCCTCTCACACACACTCACACACACTAACAGACACACAAACACTCAGATTCACACACTCACACTCACAGTCACACACACACAAACACACACATACAGACTGAGACATGCACGGACACAGACACACATAAACACATAGACCCATACATACGCACACACACTCTCTCTCTCTCACACACACACACACATACAGAGACATGCACAGACACAGACACACATAAACACATAGACCCATACATACACGCTCACACACACACACACACACACACACACACACACACACACACACGTAACCTTTGGCTCCCTGGCTAATCAAGATCCTAACAATGTCTACTTTAAATGCTGTACACCCAACGTCCTGTCCTCTAGGGCCAGCTATGGCAATCAATTCCACAGATTCACTACCCCCACAGACATCTAGCCTTTGACCTCTGGACAACCAACCTAAGAGCTTTGACCTTCAGGCCCTGACCTTTGAACTTGTCAAATTTGTCCTTTGGCCTTCAGGCTTTGACCTCTGGCCTCACCTATCCCTGGACTTTGTGCTTGCTGTAGAAGAACTAAATGGTAAAAGATACAAATGAAAATTTAGATGGCAGGTCACTGAACTCAAATGCTACCTCAGCTTCTGGGTGACCAGTTGCGCACTTTCAACTTTTTGCTTTCTATTTTGTTGCCTAGGTTATTTGAAGACCATCCCCTTTGGCCTAATAAAACTGTTAAATAAAGATAATCTGCTTCTCAGTGCTACACTTACACTCAGCAGCCAGTTATTAGGGACAAGGAATGGAACTCCATCTGGTCTTCTACTGTTGTAGTCCATCCACTTCAGAGTTCGACATGTCGTGCATTCGGAGATGCTCTCAGGCATACCGCTTTGTAACGTGAGGCTACTTCTATCCGTTTGGACCAGTCTGGGCATTCTCCTCTGACCAAGGCACTTCACCCACAAAACTGGATGTTTTGTTTTGTCTTTCTACACAATTCTCTGTGAACTCCAGAGACTGTTGTGTGTGAAAATCCTGGGAGAGCAGCAGTTTCTGAGATACTCAAACCACCCTATCTGGCACCAACAATCATTCCATGATCAGAGTCACTTAGCACATGTTTCTTCCCCATTCTGATGTTTGATCTGAACGGCAACTGAACCTCCTGACTGTGTCTGCATGCTCTTATGCATTGAGTTGCTGCCACGTGATTGGCTGATTAGATATTTGCATTAACGAGCAACTGTACAGATGTACCTAACAGTGTGGCCACTGAGTGTAATTGGGTAGCGGGGTGGAGATATGTCTCTACCAAAGGAGGAGTAGGTGTCCCTTCCTTCTGTTGGTCTGCAGGTCACCCATGGGTGAGGTGTAGCACTGGCTTAGCCCCCGATCAGGGTCACGTGACCCCACGGGAGCAGGTGGTGGACGGTCGTTTGAGCAGCCGGTGCAGATCACAACCTCGTTATGTGACCACTGACACCAGGCAGACAATCTCTGAAGAGTATTGATAATGACTAGGGTCACCCATCTTGTAAAGACACTGCCCAGAAGAAGGCAATGGCAAACCACTCCTGTAGAAAGATTTGTCAAGAACAATTATGGCCAAGGTCGTTACCGTTATATACCACGGCACACGACCTGTCACCGAGGGCAGAGCTTACGATGATGCCACCTCTTCAGAAACAGCTCCATTTCTATCTTTAATATCTCTATTTTTCCCTTTCAGGGTTGTTTTGAAGACCCTGACCTGGAGTTAAACGCTGGCTTTGGTTCTTTGTGGAAATGGGGCCCACTCTCGGGGCCCCACGACCGGCCGCTTTTCGATGTGCCGAGCACTCGGCCTGGGAGACCTGCGCACCCTCAGGGTGCCGGATTTCGTGGCTCCGGAGACGGGCGGATTCGAGTCTGGTGCCACCGCCTGATGCGTCGTGGGAGATGGAAGATCGAAACCAGCGAGCTGGCTTGTGGGCCCAGAGACCCGAGTTCTTGGGGAGCAGAACTCGGACAAAGTGATGCAACAGACTTATAACAACGTAATTCAGCGAGTTGTTTGTTATGTCTCCCTTCTCGCTGTGAAACCGGGACATTTCTTTCTCCCTTAGGAGAGAGAGAGCCTGTGGTATGTCGAATACCGGGTGAACGAGTAATCTTTGGGGTACTGCAAGACTGTGTCTTTATTGATGCTTTGCTGCATGCTGGAGTGCTCGGTGGGAGATGCCAATGCTTTTTTTGCTGTGGGGGGGGAATTGTTGTTTTGCTGCTGCTTACGCATGGAGGGGGGAGCTGGGGAGGGCTTTGGGGTTCTAACATTTAACTGTCGTTCATTCTTCGGGGATGTCTGTGAAGAAAAAGAATTTCAGGATGCACATTGTATACATCTCTCTGACTTTAGACGTACCTGTTTCAATACCTGTTGATAATGATGATGTCTGAGCGTAGTACCGTTGGCTACATTTGGTCTTTTCTCTTTGATGCCCACAGCGAGGAGAGGAGACCACTCGCTGTTGTAGGATTGGAAACAGCTAAAAGAATTGTCACGGCAAGTTAGGAAGAAAGTTTAACAGCAGACTCGGAGATGAAGAAGAAACATAAAGATCTGCTTTATGTCTCGCTCTTTGTTGGGGCCACAGAGATCTCTGTGAGCTGGCTGGTTTTTTTCTTGAAATCTGACAGATTTGAAGAATGCTCAGGCACAAAAGGAAACTACGAGCTGGCAGTAGTTCAGAACAAGACAACGAAGTCTCTTCGCACAATGGGGGCTTATTCAAGTGCGAGAGGCTTTATTCTCCTGTACACCGTGTTTGTTCAATTTAAGGATTTGCAATGGGAGATGGAAATTGTACAGCAGTTAATGTGATTTTCACAGATGGTAGTCACTCAGTATTCAGATTAAAACACAGCGATAATCTAATTAGCAGAGTTCCATTTGTAAACAGCCTCACTCAGTGACCTCTCTCCCCCTGTGAATCTGTTTCTTTTTTGTAAAGAACGTTTTAAAGCGGTGCTTCCGGGGACAAGTGATGAGATTGTTACAAAGCACCCAGTCAAAGCAGTGAAAGAAAACGCCAGCCAGGACCAGTCTAACACCCACCTAACGCGGGCGCGGAAACTGCACAGCGCCAGACAGAACCGCTCTCCGTCGAGTGGTGAAAACTGCCCAACGCATCACTGGCACCAACCTACCCGCCATCAGGGACATAGATACAGAACGGTGCCGGGAAAGGGCCAGTAACATCACGAAGGATCCCACCCACCCGGCTCATGGACTGTTCGTCCCACTCCCATCGGGGAGGAGGCTACATAACATCCACACCAGGGCCACCAGACTCAGAAACAGTTGGAGCCACACCCACAAAGTGCCAGGGAGCATCTATGGAAGAGAGTCAACAGTCGCCATTTCAGGCCGAGAGCCTTCGTCAGGACTGGAAAGAAAGATCCGGTTAGAGCAAGAAGGTGGAGGGGAGGGCGGGAAGAGGTACAGGGTGGCAGGTGAAACTGAGAGGGGGGAGAGGGTGAAGTAAAGAGCTGGGAAGTTGATTGGTGGAAGAGATACAGGGCTGGAGAAGGGGGAGTCTGATAGGAGAGGACAGAAGGCCATGGAAGAAAGGGAGGTGATGGGCAGGGAAGGAGGGGATAAGGTGAGAGAGGCAGATGGGAATGGAGAGTAGCAAAATGTGGGGGGGGGGGCGGGGGCAATTACTGGAAATTCGAGAAATCAGAACTTTGAGAACTTTTGAGTAATCTGTTACTTCCCCCAAGCTGTAGGGCTGATCAACACCTCCACCCACTATTTGTCCATATTTCAATGACAAACGGATTTCGTCTCTGCTTCAAGAGTCAAGTGTAAAAGAGGAAAGACTCTGAGACCTGTCACAAACCTGCGTTGGTAACGGCAGAGCACTGTGGGATGCTTCAACCAACTCTTAATCAGAATCATGTTTATTATCAGCTTTGCAATGGCTGTGTAGAGCAAAGACACCACACCACCGGCAGGGAACATGGACTCAAGTATCAGCATTTCACCCTTCAAACACATTAGGGTTAACTCTCACACTGACACCGAGGTCCCAAATAGATATTACCCCTCAACACTCAACTCCTGAGCCAAAGGGGATGACTGCACCTCCTTCACTGGAATGTTCCCACACCTGTAGGCTCACTTTCAAGGACTCTTTATCTTATATCTCAATACTTAATGCTTATTTATTGTTATTATTATTTCAGTCTGTTGCCTTTTGCACACTGGTTGAGCGTCCCAGTTGGTGCGATCTTTCATTGATTCTGGATTTATTGATCATGCCCAGAAGGAGATATTTGCACTTTGATAAGAAACTTGCTTTGAACGGGCCCCACCATACATACGCTAGTCAGCCTCCACTAACCAGCACCATGGTAGCACGCTGGTTGGAGTGACAGCTCGTGGTGTCAGAGTTCAGAGTTCATTTCCAGGGCCATCAGTATGGAGTTTGTAGGCCCCTCCACGGGGACAGCGTGGGTTTCCTCCGGGTGCTCCAGTTTCCTCCCGCAGTCCAAAGACATCCCGGTCAGCAGGTTAGTCGGTCATTGTAAATTGACCTGTTATTTAGGCTGGGGTTAATTCAGTGGGTTGCTGGTCACTCGTTGGGCCAGGAGGGTCAGTTCCGCACTGTGTTGCTCAATAAATTTATAAATAATAAACGGGTTCGGCCCTTGCAAGGAGCAGCGTGATCTCAGGTGGAAGGAAGGTTCTGATGTTTGACCAAAGCTCAGTTGGAGCTTTTAAGACCAAAGCTGTGTGGCTGGGTGGGGATTGTCTCTCCCAAAGGAGGTGTAAGGTGCTCCTTCCCTCCACGAGCCTGCGGGTCACCCCTGGGCGAGGTGTAGCCCCTGCTTGGACGCCCTCCCCACCCCCCATCAGGGTCATGTGAAGCCACGGAGCAGGTGGTGGACGGTCGTATGAGCAGCCGGTGCAGATCACAAGTCCTGGTCATGTGACCACTGACCCCAGGCAGACAATCTCTGAAGAGTGTTGATAATGGCTGGGGTCACCCGTCTGGTAAAGACACTGCCCAGAAGAAGGCAATGGTAAACCAGTTCTGTAGAAAAATTTGCCAAGAACAATCATGGTCATGGAAAGACCACGATCGCCATGTCATACGACACGGCACATGATGATGATGGTGCGTACCACAGAGTGTGTGGGAGGGAGGGGGCAGGTGTACCTCTCTGGTGGTTGTTAAGAAGGGCAGAGTGGGCCAAGCAGCAGCAGTTGGGTAGGACAGTGTGCCGGAGAGAAACCCCAGAGAGCAGAGGCGTGAAGACATTAAAGATTAGCTTTATTTGTCACGTGTACAGCGAAACATTCAGTGAAATGTGTCATCTCCTTTTCCAGATGCTGGAAAAGATGGGATGTTGTGCTGAAGTTGTATAAGATATTGGTGAGGCCATCTCCTTACAGACTGTGGTGAGAACTGAACACGGGTCGCTGACACGGTAAAGTGTTACTCTCCAAGCTTGTCCGACAAGCCGCTCCTGAAATATCCTCCTCAATTACTGCTCTTACTGATTAGAGCGCAGCAGATCCTGTGCGGGGGAACAAACTGGCATTGAACAGATGGAGGGAGTGTTTGTGGATTCTTTGTCTAGTGGTGTGTGGCCACAGGAATCTATTGAATTGCGAGGAGACGTGGAGAACTGTGAAGGCATAATCCTCTCCTCTACTGCATTCTCTGTGGGCGCACATTGCTCATTAACATTACACGTCTGCCTGCACTGTGGGGGGGAGGACCAATTCCTCTCGAAGCACGTTTCGTTTGCTTTAAGATGAGTAATTTTTATGTTTTGTAGCTTGAAAACATCAAACTAGTTCAGAGGAAGGCAGGGGAGCCCGAAATTCAGGTCTAACTTGGCGTTTACTTCAGGCCAGATGTGCGAGTGTCACGTGCTAGCGTGATGACGGATGCAGGTCACAGATTTCTGCCTATAACCCATAATTAATTATTTAAACAAACAAAAATGCTCGATCAACCAATATATGAAAAGAAGATTGCTCAAATGTTATTGAAATGTTAAATATGCATTAGTATTTTACTCAGGAGTAAGTGAGGAAACAATTAGACGGAGTAATGCACCGTGTGTAGGAGGTAGTTTGCTTGGCAAAGTTTGAATCACGTGGCTGGTAAAGCAAGTTTACTAGATGAGGGCAGCCTGGCACTGCGCTGTCTCCAGGAGCTGGCTGGATGATCACCCGGTTCCGCTCCAATGCCATTAACTGAAGCGTGGTGGGAGACTGACACGCCGGGAGTGCAGGCAGTCTGCGCTGCGGTCGGAAGAAAGCCACTGGACTCGAGAGGTCACCGTCTCCCTCTCCGCCAGTCGGCTGCGCTCGGAGAAGCGACGCGAACATCGGACAGCGAGTCACCCGGTCCCGTCGTTGCACAGGCTGCCCCTCTCTCACACCCTCTCCCTCCCCTCTCCCTCTCCCCCTCTAGTGAGGGAGACGTATCTGAGATACCGAAGTGCTGGGTTCGGGACTGTCGTTTTTAATAGACTCTGGACCAAGGACTCTCTGGCGGCGATTGCTATTACTGGCAAAGTGTGGGGAGAGTTTGGGAAAGTGTGGGGAGAGTTTGGAAAAGTGTGGGGAGAGTTTGGGAAAGTGTGGGGAGAGTTTGGAAAAGTGTGGGGAGAGTTAGGGAAAGTGTGGGGAGAGTTAGGGAAAGTGTGGGGAGAGTTTGGGAAAGTGTGGGGAGAGTTTGGGAAAGTGTGGGGAGGGGTTGGGAAAGTGCGGGGAGGGGTTGGGAAAGTGTGGGGAGAGTTTGGGAAAGTGTGGGGAGAGTTTGGGAAAGTGTGGGGAGTGGTTGGGAGAGTGTGGGGAGAGTTTGGGAAAGTGTGGGGTGGTGTTGGGAAAGTGTGGGGTGGTGTTGGGAAAGTGTGGAGAGGGGTTGGGAAAGTGTGGGGAGAGCTTGGGAAAGTGTGGGAAGAGCTTGGGAAAGTGTGGGGAGGGGTTGGGAAAGTGCGGGGAGGGGTTAGGAAAGTGTGGGGTGGGGTTGGGAAAGTGTGGGGAGAGTTTGGGAAAGTGTGGGGAGAGTTTGGGAAAGTGCGGGGTGGGGTTGGGAGAGTGTGGGGAGAGTTTGGGAAAGTGTGGGGAGAGTTTGGGAGAGTGTGGGGAGTGGTTGGGAGAGAGTGGGGAGAGTTTGGGAGAGTGTGAGGTGGGGTTGGGAAAGTGTGGGGAGGGGTTAGGAAAGTGTGGGGTGGGGTTGGGAAAGTGTGGGGAGAGTTTGGGAAAGTGTGGGGAGAGTTTGGGAAAGTGCGGGGTGGGGTTGGGAAAGTGTGGGGAGAGTTTGGGAAAGTGTGGGGAGAGTTTGGGAAAGTGTGGGGAGAGTTTGGAAAAGTGTGGGGAGAGTTTGGGTAAGTGTGGGGAGAGTTTGGAAAAGTGTGGGGAGAGTTTGGAAAAGTGTGGGGAGAGTTTGGGAAAGTGTGGGGAGGGGTTGCTTAAGTGTGGGGAGAGTTTGGGAAAGTGTGGGGAGGGGTTGGGAAAGTGTGGGGAGAGTTTGGGAAAGTGTGGGGAGAGTTTGGGAGAGTGTGTGGAGTGGTTGGGAGAGTGTGTGGAGTGGTTGGGAGAGTGTGGGGAGAGTTTGGGAGAGTGTGGGGAGAGTTTGGGAACATGTGTGGAGTGGTTGGGAGAATGTGGGGAGAGTTTGGGAGAGTGTGGGGAGAGTTTGGGAGAGTGTGGGGAGAGTTTGGGAGAGTGTGGGGAGTGGTTGGGAGATTGTGGGGAGTGGTTGGGAGATTGTGGGGAGAGGTTGGGAAAGTGTGGGGAGTGGTTGGGAAAGTGTGGGGAGTGGTTGGGAAAGTGTGGGGAGAGGTTGGGAAAGAGTGGGGAGAGTTTGCAAAGTGTGGGGAGTGGTTGGCAAAGTGTGGGGAGTGGTTGGCAAAGTGTGGGGAGTGGTTGGCAAAAAGTGGGGAGAGTTTGGGAACGTGTGTGGGGAGAGTTTGGGAGAGTGTGGGGAGAGATTGGGAGAGTGTGTGGAGAGGTTGGGAAAGTGTGGGGAGAGATTGGGAAAGTGTGGGGAGTAGTTGGGAAAGTGTGGGGAGAGTTTGCTAAAGTGTGGGGAGTGGTTGGCAAAGTGTGGGGAGGGTTTGGCAAAGTGCGGGGAGTGGTTGGGAGAGTGTGGGGAGTGGTTGGGAGAGTATGGGGAGTGGTTGGGAGAGTGTGGGGAGAGTTTGGGAGAGTGTGGGGAGAGTTTGGGAGAGTGTGGGGAGTGGTTGGGAAAGTGTGGGGAGACGTTGGGAAAGTGTGGGGAGATGTTGGGAAAGTGTGGGGAGAGATTGGGAAAGTGTGGGGAGTGGTTGGGAAAGTGTGGGGGGAGTTTGCTAAAGTGTGGGGGGAGTTTGCTAAAGTGTGGGGAGTGTTTGGGAAAGTGTGGGGAGTGTTTGGGAGAGTGTGGGGAGAGTTTGGGAACATGTGTGGAGTGGTTGGGAGAGTGTGGGGAGAGTTTGGGAGAGTGTGGGGAGAGTTTGGGAGAGTGTGGGGAGAGTTTGGGAGAGTGTGGGGAGTGGTTGGGAGAGTGTGGGGAGGGCTGGGAGAGTGTGGGGAGAGTTTGCTAAAGTGTGGGGAGAGTTTGGGAGAGTGTGTGGAGTGGTTGGGAGAGTGTGTGGAGTGGTTGGGAGAGTGTGGGGAGAGTTTGGGAGAGTGTGGGGAGAGTTTGGGAACATGTGTGGAGTGGTTGGGAGAGTGTGGGGAGAGTTTGGGAGAGTGTGGGGAGAGTTTGGGAGAGTGTGGGGAGTGGTTGGGAGAGTGTGGGGAGGGGCTGGGAGAGTGTGGGGAGAGTTTGCTAAAGTGTGGGGAGTGTTTGAGAAAGTGTGGGGAGTGTTTGGGAAAGTGTGGGGAGGGGTTGGGAAAGTGTGGGGAGAGTTTGCTAAAGTGTGGGGAGTGGTTGGCAAAGTGTGGGGAGGGTTTGGCAAAGTGCGGGGAGTGGTTGGGAGAGTGTGGGGAGTGGTTGGGAGAGTGTGGGGAGTGGTTGGGAGAGTGTGGGGAGAGTTTGGGAGAGTGTGGGGAGAGTTTGGGAGAGTGTGGGGAGTGGTTGGGAAAGTGTGGGGAGACGTTGGGAAAGTGTGGGGAGACGTTGGGAAAGTGTGGGGAGAGATTGGGAAAGTGTGGGGAGTGGTTGGGAAAGTGTGGGGGGTGTTTGCTAAAGTGTGAGGGCAGTTTGCTAAAGTGTGGGGAGTGTTTGGGAAAGTGTGGGGAGTGTTTGGGAAAGTGTGGGGGGAGTTTGCTAAAGTGTGGGGAGTGTTTGGGAAAGTGTGGGGAGTGTTTGGGAAAGTGTGGGGTGGGGTTGGGAAAGTGTGGGGTGGGGTTGGGAAAGTGTGGGGAGGGGTTGGGAAAGTGTGGGGAGGGGTTGGGAAACTGTGGGAAGAGTTTGGGAAAGTGTGGGGAGGGGTTGGGAAAGTGTGGGGAGAGTTTGGGAGAGTGTGTGGAGTGGTTGGGAGAGTGTGTGGAGTGGTTGGGAGAGTGTGGGGAGAGTTTGGGAGAGTGTGGGGAGAGTTTGGGAACATGTGTGGAGTGGTTGGGAGAGTGTGGGGAGAGTTTGGGAGAGTGTGGGGAGAGTTTGGGAGAGTGTGGGGAGAGTTTGGGAGAGTGTGGGGAGTGGTTGGGAGAGTGTGGGGAGGGGCTGGGAGAGTGTGGGGAGAGTTTGCTAAAGTGTGGGGAGTGTTTGAGAAAGTGTGGGGAGTGTTTGGGAAAGTGTGGGGAGGGGTTGGAAAAGTGTGGGGAGAGTTTGCTAAAGTGTGGGGAGTGGTTGGCAAAGTGTGGGGAGGGTTTGGCAAAGTGCGGGGAGTGGTTGGGAGAGTGTGGGGAGTGGTTGGGAGAGTGTGGGGAGAGTTTGGGAGAGTGTGGGGAGAGTTTGGGAGAGTGTGGGGAGTGGTTGGGAAAGTGTGGGGAGACGTTGGGAAAGTGTGGGGAGACGTTGGGAAAGTGTGGGGAGAGATTGGGAAAGTGTGGGGAGTGGTTGGGAAAGTGTGGGGGGAGTTTGCTAAAGTGTGGGGGGAGTTTGCTAAAGTGTGGGGAGTGTTTGGGAAAGTGTGGGGAGTGTTTGGGAAAGTGTGGGGAGGGGTTGGGAAAGTGTGGGGTGGGGTTGGGAAAGTGCGGGGAGGGGTTGGGAAAGTGCGGGGAGAGTTTGGGAAAGTGCGGGGAGAGTTTGGGAAAGTGCGGGGAGAGTTTGGGAAAGTGCGGGGAGAGTTTGGGAAAGTGTGGGATGGTGTTGGGAAAGTGTGGGGAGGGGTTGGAAAAGTGTGGGGAGAGCTTGGGAAAGTGTGGGAAGAGCTTGGGAAAGTGTGGGGAGGGGTTGGGAAAGTGCGGGGAGCGGTTAGGAAAGTGTGGGGTGGGGTTGGGAAAGTGTGGGGAGAGTTTGGGAAAGTGTGGGGAGAGTTTGGGAAAGTGCGGGGTGGGGTTGGGTAAGTGTGGGGAGAGTTTGGGAAAGTGTGGGGAGAGTTTGGGAGAGTGTGGGGAGTGGTTGGGAGAGTGTGGGGAGAGTTTGGGAGAGTGTGAGGTGGGGTTGGGAAAGTGTGGGGAGGGGTTAGGAAAGTGTGGGGTGGGGTTGGGAAAGTGTGGGGAGAGTTTGGGAAAGTGTGGGGAGAGTTTGGGAAAGTGCGGGGTGGGGTTGGGAAAGTGTGGGGAGAGTTTGGGAAAGTGTGGGGAGAGTTTGGGAAAGTGTGGGGAGAGTTTGGAAAAGTGTGGGGAGAGTTTGGGTAAGTGTGGGGAGAGTTTGGAAAAGTGTGGGGAGAGTTTGGAAAAGTGTGGGGAGAGTTTGGGAAAGTGTGGGGAGGGGTTGCTTAAGTGTGGGGAGAGTTTGGAAAAGTGTGGGGAGAGTTTGGGAAAGTGTGGGGAGGGGTTGCTTAAGTGTGGGGAGAGTTTGGGGAAGTGTGGGGAGGGGTTGGGAAAGTGTGAGGAGTGGGTGGGGAAGCGTGGGGAGTGGTTGGGAGAGTGTGGGGAGTGGTTGGGAGAGTGTGGGGAGTGGTTGGGAGAATGTGGGGAGTGTTTGGGAGAGTGTGGGGAGGGGCTGGGAGAGTGTGGGGAGAGTTTGCTAAAGTGTGGGGAGTGTTTGAGAAAGTGTGGGGAGTGTTTGGGAAAGTGTGGGGAGGGGTTGGGAAAGTGTGGGGAGGGGTTGGGTAAGTGTGGGGAGAGTTTGGGAAAGTGTGGGGTGGTGTTGGGAAAGTGTGGGGAGGGGTTGGAAAAGTGTGGGGAGAGTTTGGGAAAGTGTGGGGAGAGTTTGGGAAAGTGCGGGGTGGGGTTGGGTAAGTGTGGGGAGAGTTTGCGAAAGTGTGGGGAGAGTTTGGGAGAGTGTGGGGAGTGGTTGGGAGAGTGTGGGGAGAGTTTGGGAGAGTGTGAGATGGGGTTGGGAAAGTGTGGGGAGGGGTTAGGAAAGTGTGGGGTGGGGTTGGGAAAGTGTGGGGAGAGTTTGGGAAAGTGTGGGGAGAGTTTGGGAAAGTGCGGGGTGGGGTTGGGAAAGTGTGGGGAGAGTTTGGGAAAGTGTGGGGAGAGTTTGGGAAAGTGTGGGGAGAGTTTGGAAAAGTGTGGGGAGAGTTTGGGTAAGTGTGGGGAGAGTTTGGAAAAGTGTGGGGAGAGTTTGGAAAAGTGTGGGGAGAGGTTGGGAAAGTGTGGGGAGGGGTTGCTTAAGTGTGGGGAGAGTTTGGGAAAGTGTGGGGAGGGGTTGCTTAAGTGTGGGGAGAGTTTGGGGAAGTGTGGGGAGGGGTTGGGAAAGTGTGAGGAGTGGGTGGGGAAGCGTGGGGAGTGGTTGGGAGAGTGTGGGGAGTGGTTGGGAGAGTGTGGGGAGTGGTTGGGAGAATGTGGGGAGTGGTTGGGAGAGTGTGGGGAGGGGCTGGGAGAGTGTGGGGAGAGTTTGCTAAAGTGTGGGGAGTGTTTGAGAAAGTGTGGGGAGTGTTTGGGAAAGTGTGGGGAGGGGTTGGGAAAGTGTGGGGAGGGGTTGGGTAAGTGTGGGGAGAGTTTGGGAAAGTGTGGGGTGGTGTTGGGAAAGTGTGGGGAGGGGTTGGAAAATTGTGGGGAGAGCTTGGGAAAGTGTGGGAAGAGCTTGGGAAAGTGTGGGGAGGGGTTGGGAAAGTGCGGGGAGGGGTTAGGAAAGTGTGGGGTGGGGTTGGGAAAGTGTGGGGAGAGTTTGGGAAAGTGTGGGGAGAGTTTGGGAAAGTGCGGGGTGGGGTTGGGTAAGTGTGGGGAGAGTTTGGGAAAGTGTGGGGAGAGTTTGGGAGAGTGTGGGGAGTGGTTGGGAGAGTGTGGGGAGAGTTTGGGAGAGTGTGAGGTGGGGTTGGGAAAGTGTGGGGAGGGGTTAGGAAAGTGTGGGGTGGGGTTGGGAAAGTGTGGGGAGAGTTTGGGAAAGTGTGGGGAGAGTTTGGGAAAGTGCGGGGTGGGGTTGGGAAAGTGTGGGGAGAGTTTGGGAAAGTGTGGGGAGAGTTTGGGAAAGTGTGGGGAGAGTTTGGAAAAGTGTGGGGAGAGTTTGGGTAAGTGTGGGGAGAGTTTGGAAAAGTGTGGGGAGAGTTTGGAAAAGTGTGGGGAGAGTTTGGGAAAGTGTGGGGAGGGGTTGCTTAAGTGTGGGGAGAGTTTGGGGAAGTGTGGGGAGGGGTTGGGAAAGCGTGAGGAGTGGGTGGGGAAGCGTGGGGAGTGGTTGGGAGAGTGTGGGGAGTGGTTGGGAGAGTGTGGGGAGTGGTTGGGAGAATGTGGGGAGTGGTTGGGAGAGTGTGGGGAGGGGCTGGGAGAGTGTGGGGAGAGTTTGCTAAAGTGTGGGGAGTGTTTGAGAAAGTGTGGGGAGTGTTTGGGAAAGTGTGGGGAGGGGTTGGGAAAGTGTGGGGAGGGGTTGGGTAAGTGTGGGGAGAGTTTGGGAAAGTGTGGGATGGTGTTGGGAAAGTGTGGGGAGGGGTTGGAAAAGTGTGGGGAGAGCTTGGGTAAGTGTGGGGAGAGTTTGGGAAAGTGTGGGGAGAGTTTGGGAGAGTGTGGGGAGTGGTTGGGAGAGTGTGGGGAGAGTTTGGGAGAGTGTGAGGTGGGGTTGGGAAAGTGTGGGGAGGGGTTAGGAAAGTGTGGGGTGGGGTTGGGAAAGTGTGGGGAGAGTTTGGGAAAGTGTGGGGAGAGTTTGGGAAAGTGCGGGGTGGGGTTGGGAAAGTGTGGGGAGAGTTTGGGAAAGTGTGGGGAGAGTTTGGGAAAGTGTGGGGAGAGTTTGGGAAAGTGTGGGGAGAGTTTGGGAGAGTGTGTGGAGTGGTTGGGAGAGTGTGTGGAGTGGTTGGGAGAGTGTGGGGAGAGTTTGGGAGAGTGTGGGGAGAGTTTGGGAACATGTGTGGAGTGGTTGGGAGAGTGTGGGGAGAGTTTGGGAGAGTGTGGGGAGAGTTTGGGAGAGTGCGGGGAGTGGTTGGGAGAGTGTGGGGAGGGGCTGGGAGAGTGTGGGGAGAGTTTGCTAAAGTGTGGGGAGTGTTTGAGAAAGTGTGGGGAGTGTTTGGGAAAGTGTGGGGAGGGGTTGGGAAAGTGTGGGGAGAGTTTGCTAAGTGTGGGGAGTGGTTGGCAAAGTGTGGGGAGGGTTTGGCAAAGTGCGGGGAGTGGTTGGGAGAGTGTGGGGAGTGGTTGGGAGAGTGTGGGGAGAGTTTGGGAGAGTGTGGGGAGTGGTTGGGAAAGTGTGGGGAGACGTTGGGAAAGTGTGGGGAGACGTTGGGAAAGTGTGGGGAGAGATTGGGAAAGTGTGGGGAGTGGTTGGGAAAGTGTGGGGGGAGTTTGCTAAAGTGTGGGGGAGTTTGCTAAAGTGTGGGGAGTGTTTGGGAAAGTGTGGGGAGTGTTTGGGAAAGTGTGGGGAGGGGTTGGGAAAGTGTGGGGAGGGGTTGGGTAAGTGTGGGGAGTTGTTGGGAAAGTGTGGGGGGAGTTTGCTAAAGTGTGGGGTGGGGTTGGGAAAGTGTGGGGTGGGGTTGGGAAAGTGTGGGGAGGGGTTGGGAAAGTGTGGGGAGAGTTTGGGAAAGTGTGGGGTGGGGTTGGGAAAGTGTGTGGAGGGGTTAGGAAAGTGTGGGGTGGGGTTGGGAAAGTGTGGGGAGAGTTTGGTAAAGTGTGGGGAGAGTTTGGGAAAGTGCGGGGAGAGTTTGGGAAAGTGTGGGGTGGTGTTGGGAAAGTGTGGGGAGGGGTTGGGAAAGTGTGGGGAGAGCTTGGGAAAGTGTGGGAAGAGGTTGGGAAAGTGCGGGGAGGGGTTGGGAAAGTGCGGGGAGGGGTTGGGAAAGTGGGGGGAGGGGTTGGGAAAGTGCGGGGAGAGTTTGGGAAAGTGCGGGGAGAGTTTGGGAAAGTGCGGGGAGAGTTTGGGAAAGTGTGGAGACTGGTTGGGAGAGTGTGGGGAGACGTTGGGAAAGTGTGGGGAGAGATTGGGAAAGTGTGGGGAGTGGTTGGGAAAGTGTGGGGGGAGTTTGCTAAAGTGTGGGGGGAGTTTGCTAAAGTGTGGGGAGTGTTTGGGAAAGTGTGGGGAGTGTTTGGGAAAGTGTGGGGGGAGTTTGCTAAAGTGTGGGGAGTGTTTGGGAAAGTGTGGGGAGTGTTTGGGAAAGTGTGGGGTGGGGTTGGGAAAGTGTGGGGTGGGGTTGGGAAAGTGTGGGGAGGGGTTGGGAAAGTGTGGGGAGGGGTTGGGAAACTGTGGGAAGAGTTTGGGAAAGTGTGGGGAGGGGTTGGGAAAGTGTGGGGAGAGTTTGGGAAAGTGTGGGGAGAGTTTGGGAGAGTGTGTGGAGTGGTTGGGAGAGTGTGTGGAGTGGTTGGGAGAGTGTGGGGAGAGTTTGGGAGAGTGTGGGGAGAGTTTGGGAACATGTGTGGAGTGGTTGGGAGAGTGTGGGGAGAGTTTGGGAGAGTGTGGGGAGAGTTTGGGAGAGTGCGGGGAGTGGTTGGGAGAGTGTGGGGAGGGGCTGGGAGAGTGTGGGGAGAGTTTGCTAAAGTGTGGGGAGTGTTTGAGAAAGTGTGGGGAGTGTTTGGGAAAGTGTGGGGAGGGGTTGGGAAAGTGTGGGGAGAGTTTGCTAAGTGTGGGGAGTGGTTGGCAAAGTGTGGGGAGGGTTTGGCAAAGTGCGGGGAGTGGTTGGGAGAGTGTGGGGAGTGGTTGGGAGAGTGTGGGGAGAGTTTGGGAGAGTGTGGGGAGTGGTTGGGAAAGTGTGGGGAGACGTTGGGAAAGTGTGGGGAGACGTTGGGAAAGTGTGGGGAGAGATTGGGAAAGTGTGGGGAGTGGTTGGGAAAGTGTGGGGGGAGTTTGCTAAAGTGTGGGGGAGTTTGCTAAAGTGTGGGGAGTGTTTGGAAAGTGTGGGGAGTGTTTGGGAAAGTGTGGGGGGAGTTTGCTAAAGTGTGGGGAGTGTTTGGGAAAGTGTGGGGAGTGTTTGGGAAAGTGTGGGGTGGGGTTGGGAAAGTGTGGGGTGGGGTTGGGAAAGTGTGGGGAGGGGTTGGGAAAGTGTGGGGAGGGGTTGGGAAACTGTGGGAAGAGTTTGGGAAAGTGTGGGGAGGGGTTGGGAAAGTGTGGGGAGAGTTTGGGAAAGTGTGGGGAGAGTTTGGGAGAGTGTGTGGAGTGGTTGGGAGAGTGTGTGGAGTGGTTGGGAGAGTGTGGGGAGAGTTTGGGAGAGTGTGGGGAGAGTTTGGGAACATGTGTGGAGTGGTTGGGAGAGTGTGGGGAGAGTTTGGGAGAGTGTGGGGAGAGTTTGGGAGAGTGTGGGGAGTGGTTGGGAGAGTGTGGGGAGGGGCTGGGAGATT
>NW_026780983.1:0-19113 GCF_030144855.1 Hypanus sabinus
GCTGTAACCTCTGACAGCCCTCCACACGATCCACAATACCCCAACCTTTGTGTCATCAGCAAACTTACTAACCCATCCGTCTACTTCTTCATCGAGATCAGTTATAAAAATCACGAAGAGTAAGGGTCCCCAGAACAGATCCCTGAGGCACAACACTGGTCACCGACTTCCACGCAGAATATGACCTGTCCACAACCACTCTTTGCTTCTGGATCCACAAGCAAGGTCTCCTCGTTCTAGTCTCACCTACCAGCGGAATCACTTCCCTGCCTCTTTCTTATCTGTCCTCTCAACGCAAGGCTTCATTCGACAACGTAAAACAACACAAAGCTGCACTAGACTACATGAAGCGCTCAAAACAGCGCAGGGCAGTCACAATAATTAGTAAATAATAAACTAGACAACAGGCACAGTAGAGGAGAAATTTCAATATAATAATAAATGATGTAGGTGTCAGTCTAGACTCTGGGTATTGCAGCCTCACCCGGACCCTGTACAGTCACAGCGTAACCTCCCCGCTCTCCAACTCGATCCCTCTCGCAGTGAAGGCCAACGTCCCGTTTGCCTCCTCGATAGCCCGAAGCCCCCTACTCTCCGGGAAAAGCGGTTCCTCATCACCTCCGTCCTAAATCCACTCCTCCGAATCTCGAGGCTGTGTCCCCAAGTTCGAGTCTCACCTCTCGGCAGAAGCAACTTTCCTGCCTCTTATCTTATCCGTCCCTTTCATAATTTTATATGTTTCCATAAGATCGCCTCTCGTCCTTCTGAATTCGAGCCAGTACAGTCCCAGGCGGCTCGATCTCTCCTCATAGTCTTTTGATTGTCATTTCGACCATAACTGCTGGTACAGCACACGGTGAAAACGACACAACGTCTTTCAGCACCCTGGTGTCACATGACACAGCTCAAAAACTAGACTGAACCACGTAAAAAAAACAACACAGAGAAAGCTACACCAGACTACAGACCTACCCAGGACTGCGTAAAGTGCACAAAAACAGTGCAGGCATTACAATAAATAATAAACAGGCACAGTAGAGGGCAGTAAGTCGGTGTCGGTCCAGGCTCTGGGTATTGAGGAGTCTGATAGCCTGAGGGAAGAAACTGTTACACAGTCTGGCCGTGAGAGCCCGAATGCTTCGGAGCCTTTTCCCAGACGGCAGGAGGGAGAAGAGTTTGTACGAGGGGTGCGTGGGGTCCTTCATAATGCTGTTTGCTTTGCGGATGCAGCGTGTAGTGTAAATGTCCCTGATGGTGGGCAGAGAGACCCCGATGACCTCCTCAGCTGACACAACCACCCCCCGACAAATCTCTGGAATCGACCTGATAACAACACCCCCACCTCCCAATATCTGCTTCTCCACCGTTCTGTTTACCTGTAGGCCCGGTTTCCGAGGCGACAGAGGTGGTGTTCACCTTTGACCTCCCGGCCCCCCTCAGGTCTGCCCGGATTAAAGACCCCGCCATCACAGCCCGTACCTACGTGTTGAGTCACACCCGGGGCGACCTGCTACATTCGTCCGGGGAGGGGGGCGGCGAGGGGGCACCCGTCGGGCCTACCTGGCAGGCTCCTGGCACACCAGGGCCGACCGAGTCCTTCCAAAGCAGGGACCTGCTCTGGTCTCGCCCGCCCGGACCGCGCCCCCGCTGGGGGTCAGGGGAACTCATCGAGGGAGCAGCGGTGGACCGGGGTGGGGAGAGATCAGCCCCAAAACACCGCCCTGGGGTTGGAGGGAGGGCGAGTCAGTGTTCAGAGCTGGGATGAGCGGTGCAGGGAGAGAGGAGGGGATGAGAGGGAGGAAGGGAGAAGGGTGGAGTCGGCGAGGGGAGAGAGAGGCAGAGAGACAGGAGTCTGAGAGGGTGGAGTGGGCAAGGGGAGAGAGAGGGAGTGAGACGGGAGTCTGAGAGGGTGGAGTGGGCGAGGGGAGAGAGAGGGAGTGAGATGGGAGCCTGAGAGGGTGGAGTGGGCGACGGGAGAGAGAGGGAGTGAGACGAGATCCTGAGAGGGTGGAGTGGGTGAGGGGAGTGACACGGGAGCCTGAGAGGGTGGAGTGGGCGAGGGGGGAGAGAGGGAGTGAGACGGGAGCCTGAGAGGGTGGAGTGGGCGAGGGAGAGAGAGGGAGTGAGACGAGATCCTGAGAGGGTGGAGTGGGTGAGGGGAGTGACACGGGAGCCTGAGAGGGTGGTGGGCGAGGGGAGAGAGAGGGAGGGAGACGGGAGCCTGAGAGGGTGGAGTGGGCGAGGGGAGAGAGAGGGAGTGAGACGGGAGCCTGAGAGGGTGGAGTGGGCAAGGGGAGAGAGAGGGAGTGAGACGGGAGCCTGAGAGGGTGGAGTGGGCAAGGGGAGAGAGAGGGAGTGAGACGGGAGCCTGAGAGGGTGGAGTGGGCGAGGGGAGAGAGAGGGAGTGAGACGGGAGCCTGAGAGGGTGGAGTGGGTGAGGGGAGAGAGAAGGAGACGGGAGCCTGAGAGGGTGGAGTGGGCGACGGGAGAGAGAGGGAGTGAGATGAGAGCCTGAGAGGGTGGAGTGGGCGAGGGGAGAGAGAGCGAGTGAGACGAGATCCTGAGAGGGTGGAGTGGGTGAGGGGAGTGACACGGGAGCCTGAGAGGGTGCAGTGGGCGAGGGGAGAGAGAGGGAGTGAGACGGGAGCCTGAGGGGGTGGAGTGGGCGAGGGTAGAGAGAGGGAGTGAGACGGGGACCTGAGAGGGTGGAGTGGGCGAGGGGAGAGAGAGGGAAACGGGAGCCTGAGAGGGTGGAGTGGGCGAGGGGAGAGAGAGGGAGGGAGACGGGAGCCTGAGAGGGTGGAGTGGGCGAGGGGAGAGAGAGGGAGTGAGACGGGAGCCTGAGAGGGTGGAGTGGGCAAGGGGAGAGAGAGGGAGTGAGACGGGAGCCTGAGAGGGTGGAGTGGGCAAGGGGAGAGAGAGGGAGTGAGACGGGAGCCTGAGAGGGTGGAGTGGGCGAGGGAGAGAGAGGGAGTGAGACGGGAGCCTGAGAGGGTGGAGTGGGTGAGGGGAGAGAGAAGGAGACGGGAGCCTGAGAGGGTGGAGTGGGCGACGGGAGAGAGAGGGAGTGAGATGAGAGCCTGAGAGGGTGGAGTGGGCGAGGGGAGAGAGAGCGAGTGAGACGAGATCCTGAGAGGGTGGAGTGGGTGAGGGGAGTGACACGGGAGCCTGAGAGGGTGCAGTGGGCGAGGGGAGAGAGAGGGAGTGAGACGGGAGCCTGAGGGGGTGGAGTGGGCGAGGGTAGAGAGAGGGAGTGAGACGGGGGCCTGAGAGGGTGGAGTGGGCGAGGGGAGAGAGAGGGAGACGGGAGCCTGAGAGGGTGGAGTGGGCGAGGGAGAGAGAGGGAATGAGACGGGAGCCTGAGAGGGTGGAGTGGGCGAGTGGAGAGAGAGGGAGTGAGACGGGAGCCTGAGAGGGTGGAGTGGCGAGGGGAGAGAGAGGGAGTGAGACGGGAGCCTGAGAGGGTGGAGTGGGCGAGGGGAGAGAGAGGGAGACGGGAGCCTGAGAGGGTGGAGTGGGCGAGGGGAGAGAGAGGGAGACGGGAGCCTGAGAGGGTGGAGTGGGCGAGTGGAGAGAGGGAGTGAAACGGGAGCCTGAGAGGGTGGAGTGGGTGAGGGGAGTGAGACGGGAGCCTGAGAGGGTGGAAGTGGGCGAGGGGAGAGAGAGGGAGTGAGACGGGAGCCTGAGAGGGTGGAGTAGGAGAGGGGAGAGAGAGGGAGACAGGAGCCTGAGAGGGTGGAGTGGGCGAGTGGAGAGAGGGAGTGAGACGGGAGCCTGAGAGGGTGGAGTGGACGAGGGGAGAGAGAGGGAGTGAGACGGGAGCCTGAGAGGGTGGAGTGGGTGAGGGGAGTGAGACGGGAGCCTGAGAGGGTGGAGTGGGCGAGGGGAGAGAGAGGGAGTGAGACGGGAGCCTGAGAGGGTGGAGTGGGCGAGGGGAGAGAGAGGGAGACGGGAGCCTGAGAGGGTGGAGTGGGCGAGGGGAGAGAGAGGGAGTGAGACAGGAGCCTGAGAGGGTGGAGTGGGCGAGGGGAGAGAGAGGGAGTGAGACGGGAGCCTGAGAGGGTGGAGTGGGCGAGGGGAGAGAGAGTGAGACGGGAGCCTGAGAGGGTGGAGTGGGCGAGGGGAGAGAGAGGGAGTGAGACGGGGGCCTGAGAGGGAGGAGTGGGCGAGGGGAGAGAGAGGGAGTGAGATGGGGGCCTGAGAGGGTGGAGTGGGCGAGGGGAGAGAGAGGGAGTGAGACGGGAGCCTGAGGAGGTGGAGTGGGCGAGGGGAGAGAGAGGGAGTGAGACGGGGGCCTGAGAGGGTGGAGTGGGCGAGGGGAGAGAGAGGGAGTGAGATGGGAGCCTAAGAGGGTGACGGCAGAGGGAAGAGAGAGTGAGACGGGAGGCTGATAGGGTGGAGTGGGCGAGGGGAGAGAGAGGGAGTGAGAAGGGAGCATGAGAGGGTGGAGTGGGCGAGGGGAGAGAGAGGGAGTGAGATGGGAGCCTGAGAGGGTGGAGTGGGTGAAGGGAGAGAGAGGGAGTGAGACGGGGGGCCTGAGAGGGTGGAGTGGGCGAGGGGAGAGAGAGGGAGTGACACGGGAGCCTGAGAGTGTGGAGTGGGTGAAGGGAGAGAGAGGGAGTGAGACGGGGGCCTGAGAGGGTGGAGTGGGCGAGGGGAGAGAGAGGGAGTGAGACGGGAGCCTGAGAGGGAGGAGTGGGCGAGGGGAAAGCGAGGGAGGGAGAAAGGGGCCTGAGAGGGTGGAGTGGGCGAGGGGAGACAGAGGGAGTGAGACGGGAGCCTGAGAGGGTGGAGTGGGCGAGGGGAGAGAGAGGGAGTGAGACGGGAGCCTGAGAGGGAGGAGTGGGCGAGGGGAAAGCGAGGGAGACGGGAGCCTGAGAGGGTGGAGTGGGCGAGGGGAGAGAGAGGGAGTGAGACGGGAGCCTGAGAGGGTGGAGTGGGCGAGGGGAGAGAGAGGGAGTGAGACGGGAGCCTGAGAGGGTGGAGTGGGTGAGGGGAGAGAGAAGGAGACGGGAGCCTGAGAGGGTGGAGTGGGCGAGGGGAGAGAGAGGGAGTGAGACGGGAGCCTGAGAGGGTGGAGTGGGTGAGGGGAGAGAGAGGGAGTGAGATGGGAGCCTGAGAGGGTGGAGTGGGCAAGGGGAGAGAGAGGGAGTGAGACGGGAGCCTGAGAGGGTGGATTGGGTGAGGGGAGAGAGAGGGAGACGGGAGCCTGAGAGGGTGGAGTGGGCGAGGGGAGAGAGAGTGAGACGGGAGCCTGAGAGGGTGGAGTGGGCGAGGGGAGAGAGAGGGAGAGAGACGGGACCCTGAGAGGGTGGAGTGGGCGAGGGGAGAGAGAGGGAGTGAGACGGGAGCCTGAGAGGGTGGAGTGGGCAAGGGGAGAGAGAGGGAGTGAGACGGGAGCCTGAGAGGGTGGAGTGGGCGAGGGGAGAGAGAGGGAGTGAGACGGGAGCCTGAGAGGGAGGAGTGGGCGAGGGGAAAGCGAGGGAGGGAGAAAGGGGCCTGAGAGGGTGGATTCGGCGAGGGGAGACAGAGGGAGTGAGACGGGAGCCTGAGAGGGTGGAGTGGGCGAGGGGAGACAGAGGGAGTGAGACGGGAGCCTGAGAGGGTGGAGTGGGCGAGGGGAGAGAGAGGGAGTGAGACGGGAGCCTGAGAGGGAGGAGTGGGCGAGGGGAAAGCGAGGGAGACGGGAGCCTGAGAGGGTGGAGTGGGCGAGGGGAGAGAGAGGGAGTGACACGGGAGCCTGAGAGGGTGGAGTGGGTGAAGGGAGAGAGAGGGAGTGAGACGGGGGCCTGAGAGGGTGGAGTGGGCGAGGGGAGAGAGAGGGAGTGAGACGGGAGCCTGAGAGGGAGGAGTGGGCGAGGGGAAAGCGAGGGAGGGAGAAAGGGGCCTGAGAGGGTGGAGTGGGCGAGGGGAGACAGAGGGAGTGAGACGGGAGCCTGAGAGGGTGGAGTGGGCGAGGGGAGAGAGAGGGAGTGAGACGGGAGCCTGAGAGGGAGGAGTGGGCGAGGGGAAAGCGAGGGAGACGGGAGCCTGAGAGGGTGGAGTGGGCGAGGGGAGAGAGAGGGAGTGAGACGGGAGCCTGAGAGGGTGGAGTGGGCGAGGGGAGAGAGAGGGAGTGAGACGGGAGCCTGAGAGGGTGGAGTGGGTGAGGGGAGAGAGAAGGAGACGGGAGCCTGAGAGGGTGGAGTGGGCGAGGGGAGAGAGAGGGAGTGAGACGGGAGCCTGAGAGGGTGGAGTGGGTGAGGGGAGAGAGAGGGAGTGAGATGGGAGCCTGAGAGGGTGGAGTGGGCAAGGGGAGAGAGAGGGAGACGGGAGCCTGAGAGGGTGGAGTGGGCGAGGGGAGAGAGAGGGAGTGAGATGGGAGCCTGAGAGGGTGGAGTGGGCAAGGGGAGAGAGAGGGAGACGGGAGCCTGAGAGGGTGGAGTGGGCGAGGGGAGAGAGAGGGAGACGGGAGCCTGAGAGGGTGGAGTGGGCGAGTGGAGAGAGGGAGTGAAACGGGAGCCTGAGAGGGTGGAGTGGGTGAGGGGAGTGAGACGGGAGCCTGAGAGGGTGGAGTGGGCGAGGGGAGAGAGAGGGAGTGAGACGGGAGCCTGAGAGGGTGGATGTGGGCGAGGGGAGAGAGAGGGAGTGAGACGGGAGCCTGAGAGGGTGGAGTAGGAGAGGGGAGAGAGAGGGAGACGGGGAGCCTGAGAGGGTGGAGTGGGCGAGTGGAGAGAGGGAGTGAGACGGGAGCCTGAGAGGGTGGAGTGGGCGAGGGGAGAGAGAGGGAGTGAGACGGGAGCCTGAGAGGGTGGAGTGGGTGAGGGGAGTGAGACGGGAGCCTGAGAGGGTGGAGTGGGTGAGGGGAGAGAGAGGGAGTGAGACGGGAGCCTGTGGAGTGGGCGAGGGGAGAGAGAGGGAGTGAGACGGGAGCCTGTGGAGTGGGCGAGGGGAGAGAGAGGGAGACGGGAGCCTGAGAGGGTGGAGTGGGCGAGGGGAGAGAGAGGGAGGGAGACGGGAGCCTGAGAGGGTGGAGTGGGCGACGGGAGAGAGAGGGAGACGGGAGCCTGAGGGGGTGGAGTGGGTGAGGGGAGAGAGAAGGAGACGGGAGCCTGAGAGGGTGGAGTGGGCGAGGGGAGAGAGAGGGAGTGAGACGGGAGCCTGAGAGGGTGGAGTGGGCGAGGGGAGAGAGAGGGAGTGAGACGGGAGCCTGAGAGGGTGGATTGGGTGAGGGGAGAGAGAGGGAGACGGGAGCCTGAGAGGGTGGAGTGGGCGAGAGGAGAGAGAGGGAGTGAGACGGGAGCCTGAGAGGGTGGAGTGGGCAAGGGGAGAGAGAGGGAGTGAGACGGGAGCCTGAGAGGGTGGAGTGGGCGAGGGGAGAGAGAGGGAGACGGGAGCCTGAGAGGGTGGAGTGGGCGAGGGGAGAGAGAGTGAGACGGGAGCCTGAGAGGGTGGAGTGGGCGAGGGGAGAGAGAGGGAGTGAGACGGGACCCTGAGAGGGTGGAGTGGGCGAGGGGAGAGAGAGGGAGTGAGACGGGAGCCTGAGAGGGAGGAGTGGGCGAGGGGAAAGCGAGGGAGGGAGAAAGGGGCCTGAGAGGGTGGATTCGGCGAGGGGAGACAGAGGGAGTGAGACGGGAGCCTGAGAGGGTGGAGTGGGCGAGGGGAGAGAGAGAGAGACGGGAGCCTGAGAGGGTGGATTGGGCGAGGGGAGAGAGAGGGAGTGAGACAGGAGCCTGAGAGGGTGGAGTGGGCGAGGGGAGAGAGAGGGAGTGAGACGGGAGCCTGAGAGGGTGGAGTGGGTGAGGGGAGAGAGAGTGAGACGGGAGCCTGAGAGGGTGGAGTGGGCGAGGGGAGAGAGAGGGAGTGAGACGGGGGCCTGAGAGGGAGGAGTGGGCGAGGGGAGAGAGAGGGAGTGAGATGGGGGCCTGAGAGGGTGGAGTGGGCGAGGGGAGAGAGAGGGAGTGAGACGGGAGCCTGAGGAGGTGGAGTGGGCGAGGGGAGAGAGAGGGAGTGAGACGGGGGCCTGAGAGGGTGGAGTGGGCGAGGGGAGAGAGAGGGAGTGAGACGGGAGCCTGAGAGGGTGGAGTGGGCAAGGGGAGAGAGAGGGAGTGAGACGGGGGCCTGAGAGGGTGGAGTGGGCGAGGGGAGAGAGAGGGAGTGAGACGGGAGCCTGAGAGGGTGACGGCAGAGGGAAGAGAGAGTGAGACGGGAGGCTGATAGGGTGGAGTGGGCGAGGGGAGAGAGAGGGAGTGAGAAGGGAGCATGAGAGGGTGGAGTGGGCGAGGGGAGAGAGAGGGAGTGAGATGGGAGCCTGAGAGGGTGGAGTGGGTGAAGGGAGAGAGAGGGAGTGAGACGGGGGCCTGAGAGGGTGGAGTGGGCGAGGGGAGAGAGAGGGAGTGACACGGGAGCCTGAGAGGGTGGAGTGGGTGAAGGGAGAGAGAGGGAGTGAGACGGGGGCCTGAGAGGGTGGAGTGGGCGAGGGGAGAGAGAGGGAGTGAGACGGGAGCCTGAGAGGGAGGAGTGGGCGAGGGGAAAGCGAGGGAGGGAGAAAGGGGCCTGAGAGGGTGGAGTGGGCGAGGGGAGACAGAGGGAGTGAGACGGGAGCCTGAGAGGGTGGTGGGCGAGGGGAGAGAGAGGGAGTGAGACGGGAGCCTGAGAGGGAGGAGTGGGCGAGGGGAAAGCGAGGGAGACGGGAGCCTGAGAGGGTGGAGTGGGCGAGGGGAGAGAGAGGGAGTGAGACGGGAGCCTGAGAGGGTGGAGTGGGCGAGGGGAGAGAGAGGGAGTGAGACGGGAGCCTGAGAGGGTGGAGTGGGTGAGGGGAGAGAGAAGGAGACGGGAGCCTGAGAGGGTGGAGTGGGCGAGGGGAGAGAGAGGGAGTGAGACGGGAGCCTGAGAGGGTGGAGTGGGTGAGGGGAGAGAGAGGGAGTGAGATGGGAGCCTGAGAGGGTGGAGTGGGCAAGGGGAGAGAGAGGGAGTGAGACGGGAGCCTGAGAGGGTGGATTGGGTGAGGGGAGAGAGAGGGAGACGGGAGCCTGAGAGGGTGGAGTGGGCGAGGGGAGAGAGAGTGAGACGGGAGCCTGAGAGGGTGGAGTGGGCGAGGGGAGAGAGAGGGAGAGAGACGGGACCCTGAGAGGGTGGAGTGGGCGAGGGGAGAGAGAGGGAGTGAGACGGGAGCCTGAGAGGGTGGAGTGGGCAAGGGGAGAGAGAGGGAGTGAGACGGGAGCCTGAGAGTGTGGAGTGGGCGAGGGGAGAGAGAGGGAGTGAGACGGGAGCCTGTGGAGTGGGCGAGGGGAGAGAGAGGGAGGGAGAAAGGGGCCTGTGGAGTGGGCGAGGGGAGAGAGAGGGAGTGAGACGGGAGCCTGTGGAGTGGGCGAGGGGAGAGAGAGGGAGTGAGACAGGAGCCTGTGGAGTGGGCGAGGGGAGAGAGAGGGAGTGAGACGGGAGCCTGTGGAGTGGGCGAGGGGAGAGAGAGGGAGACGGGAGCCTGAGAGGGTGGAGTGGGCGAGGGGAGTGACACGGGAGCCTGAGAGGGTGGAGTGGGCGAGGGGAGAGAGAGGGAGGGAGACGGGAGCCTGAGAGGGTGGAGTGGGTGAGGGGAGAGAGAGGGAGTGAGACGGGAGCCTGTGGAGTGGGCGAGGGGAGAGAGAGGGAGTGAGACGGGAGCCTGTGGAGTGGGCGAGGGGAGAGAGAGGGAGACGGGAGCCTGAGAGGGTGGAGTGGGCGAGGGGAGTGACACGGGAGCCTGAGAGGGTGGAGTGGGCGAGGGGAGAGAGAGGGAGGGAGACGGGAGCCTGAGAGGGTGGAGTGGGCGACGGGAGAGAGAGGGAGACGGGAGCCTGAGGGGGTGGAGTGGGTGAGGGGAGAGAGAAGGAGACGGGAGCCTGAGAGGGTGGAGTGGGCGAGGGGAGAGAGAGGGAGTGAGACGGGAGCCTGAGAGGGTGGAGTGGGCGAGGGGAGAGAGAGGGAGTGAGACGGGAGCCTGAGAGGGTGGATTGGGTGAGGGGAGAGAGAGGGAGACGGGAGCCTGAGAGGGTGGAGTGGGCGAGAGGAGAGAGAGGGAGTGAGACGGGAGCCTGAGAGGGTGGAGTGGGCAAGGGGAGAGAGAGGGAGTGAGACGGGAGCCTGAGAGGGTGGAGTGGGCGAGGGGAGAGAGAGGGAGACGGGAGCCTGAGAGGGTGGAGTGGGCGAGGGGAGAGAGAGTGAGACGGGAGCCTGAGAGGGTGGAGTGGGCGAGGGGAGAGAGAGGGAGTGAGACGGGAGCCTGAGAGGGTGGAGTGGGCGAGGGGAGAGAGAGGGAGTGAGACGGGAGCCTGAGAGGGTGGAGTGGGCGAGGGGAGAGAGAGGGAGACGGGAGCCTGAGAGGGTGGAGTGGGCGAGGGGAGAGAGAGGGAGTGAGACAGGAGCCTGAGAGGGTGGAGTGGGCGAGGGGAGAGAGAGGGAGTGAGACGGGAGCCTGAGAGGGTGGAGTGGGCGAGGGGAGAGAGAGTGAGACGGGAGCCTGAGAGGGTGGAGTGGGCGAGGGGAGAGAGAGGGAGTGAGACGGGGGCCTGAGAGGGAGGAGTGGGCGAGGGGAGAGAGAGGGAGTGAGATGGGGGCCTGAGAGGGTGGAGTGGGCGAGGGGAGAGAGAGGGAGTGAGACGGGAGCCTGAGGAGGTGGAGTGGGCGAGGGGAGAGAGAGGGAGTGAGACGGGGGCCTGAGAGGGTGGAGTGGGCGAGGGGAGAGAGAGGGAGTGAGATGGGAGCCTAAGAGGGTGACGGCAGAGGGAAGAGAGAGTGAGACGGGAGGCTGATAGGGTGGAGTGGGCGAGGGGAGAGAGAGGGAGTGAGAAGGGAGCATGAGAGGGTGGAGTGGGCGAGGGGAGAGAGAGGGAGTGAGATGGGAGCCTGAGAGGGTGGAGTGGGTGAAGGGAGAGAGAGGGAGTGAGACGGGGGCCTGAGAGGGTGGAGTGGGCGAGGGGAGAGAGAGGGAGTGACACGGGAGCCTGAGAGGGTGGAGTGGGTGAAGGGAGAGAGAGGGAGTGAGACGGGGGCCTGAGAGGGTGGAGTGGGCGAGCGGAGAGAGAGGGAGTGAGACGGGAGCCTGAGAGGGAGGAGTGGGCGAGGGGAAAGCGAGGGAGGGAGAAAGGGGCCTGAGAGGGTGGAGTGGGCGAGGGGAGACAGAGGGAGTGAGACGGGAGCCTGAGAGGGTGGAGTGGGCGAGGGGAGAGAGAGGGAGTGAGACGGGAGCCTGAGAGGGAGGAGTGGGCGAGGGGAAAGCGAGGGAGACGGGAGCCTGAGAGGGTGGAGTGGGCGAGGGGAGAGAGAGGGAGTGAGACGGGAGCCTGAGAGGGTGGAGTGGGCGAGGGGAGAGAGAGGGAGTGAGACGGGAGCCTGAGAGGGTGGAGTGGGTGAGGGGAGAGAGAAGGAGACGGGAGCCTGAGAGGGTGGAGTGGGCGAGGGGAGAGAGAGGGAGTGAGACGGGAGCCTGAGAGGGTGGAGTGGGTGAGGGGAGAGAGAGGGAGTGAGATGGGAGCCTGAGAGGGTGGAGTGGGCAAGGGGAGAGAGAGGGAGTGAGACGGGAGCCTGAGAGGGTGGATTGGGTGAGGGGAGAGAGAGGGAGATGGGAGCCTGAGAGGGTGGAGTGGGCGAGGGGAGAGAGAGTGAGACGGGAGCCTGAGAGGGTGGAGTGGGCGAGGGGAGAGAGAGGGAGAGAGACGGGACCCTGAGAGGGTGGAGTGGGCGAGGGGAGAGAGAGGGAGTGAGACGGGAGCCTGAGAGGGTGGAGTGGGCAAGGGGAGAGAGAGGGAGTGAGACGGGAGCCTGAGAGGGTGGAGTGGGCGAGGGGAGAGAGAGGGAGTGAGACGGGAGCCTGAGAGGGAGGAGTGGGCGAGGGGAAAGCGAGGGAGGGAGAAAGGGGCCTGAGAGGGTGGATTCGGCGAGGGGAGACAGAGGGAGTGAGACGGGAGCCTGAGAGGGTGGAGTGGGCGAGGGGAGAGAGAGAGAGACGGGAGCCTGAGAGGGTGGATTGGGCGAGGGGAGAGAGAGGGAGTGAGACGGGAGCCTGTGGAGTGGGCGAGGGGAGAGAGAGGGAGTGAGACAGGAGCCTGTGGAGTGGGCGAGGGGAGAGAGAGGGAGTGAGACGGGAGCCTGTGGAGTGGGCGAGGGGAGAGAGAGGGAGACGGGAGCCTGAGAGGGTGGAGTGGGCGAGGGGAGTGACACGGGAGCCTGAGAGGGTGGAGTGGGCGAGGGGAGAGAGAGGGAGGGAGACGGGAGCCTGAGAGGGTGGAGTGGGTGAGGGGAGAGAGAGGGAGTGAGACGGGAGCCTGTGGAGTGGGCGAGGGGAGAGAGAGGGAGTGAGACGGGAGCCTGTGGAGTGGGCGAGGGGAGAGAGAGGGAGACGGGAGCCTGAGAGGGTGGAGTGGGCGAGGGGAGTGACACGGGAGCCTGAGAGGGTGGAGTGGGCGAGGGGAGAGAGAGGGAGGGAGACGGGAGCCTGAGAGGGTGGAGTGGGCGACGGGAGAGAGAGGGAGACGGGAGCCTGAGGGGGTGGAGTGGGTGAGGGGAGAGAGAAGGAGACGGGAGCCTGAGAGGGTGGAGTGGGCGAGGGGAGAGAGAGGGAGTGAGACGGGAGCCTGAGAGGGTGGAGTGGGCGAGGGGAGAGAGAGGGAGTGAGACGGGAGCCTGAGAGGGTGGATTGGGTGAGGGGAGAGAGAGGGAGACGGGAGCCTGAGAGGGTGGAGTGGGCGAGAGGAGAGAGAGGGAGTGAGACGGGAGCCTGAGAGGGTGGAGTGGGCAAGGGGAGAGAGAGGGAGTGAGACGGGAGCCTGAGAGGGTGGAGTGGGCGAGGGGAGAGAGAGGGAGACGGGAGCCTGAGAGGGTGGAGTGGGCGAGGGGAGAGAGAGTGAGACGGGAGCCTGAGAGGGTGGAGTGGGCGAGGGGAGAGAGAGGGAGTGAGACGGGACCCTGAGAGGGTGGAGTGGGCGAGGGGAGAGAGAGGGAGTGAGACGGGAGCCTGAGAGGGTGGAGTGGGCGAGGGGAGAGAGAGGGAGTGAGACGGGAGCCTGAGAGGGAGGAGTGGGCGAGGGGAGAGAGAGGGAGTGAGACGGGAGCCTGAGAGGGAGGAGTGGGCGAGGGGAAAGCGAGGGAGGGAGAAAGGGGCCTGAGAGGGTGGATTCGGCGAGGGGAGACAGAGGGAGTGAGACGGGAGCCTGAGAGGGTGGAGTGGGCGAGGGGAGAGAGAGAGAGACGGGAGCCTGAGAGGGTGGATTGGGCGAGGGGAGAGAGAGGGAGTGAGACGGGAGCCTGTGGAGTGGGCGAGGGGAGAGAGAGGGAGTGAGACGGGAGCCTGTGGAGTGGGCGAGGGGAGAGAGAGGGAGTGAGACGGGAGCCTGTGGAGTGGGCGAGGGGAGAGAGAGGGAGACGGGAGCCTGAGAGGGTGGAGTGGGCGAGGGGAGTGACACGGGAGCCTGAGAGGGTGGAGTGGGCGAGGGGAGAGAGAGGGAGGGAGACGGGAGCCTGAGAGGGTGGAGTGGGTGAGGGGAGAGAGAGGGAGTGAGACGGGAGCCTGTGGAGTGGGCGAGGGGAGAGAGAGGGAATGAGACGAGATCCTGAGAGGGTGGAGTGGGCGAGGGGAGAGAGAGGGAGTGAGACGGGAGCCTGAGAGGGTGGAGTGGGCGAGGGGAGAGAGAGGGAGTGAGACGGGAGCCTGAGAGGGTGGAGTGGGCGAGGGGAGAGAGAGGGAGTGAGACGGGAGCCTGAGAGGGTGGAGTGGGCAAGGGGAGAGAGAGGGAGTGAGACGGAAGCCTGAGGGGGTGGAGTGGGCGAGGGGAGAGAGAGGGAGTGAGACGGGGGCCTGAGAGGGTGGAGTGGGCGAGGGGAGAGAGAGGGAGACGGGAGCCTGAGAGGGTGGAGTGGGCGAGGGGAGAGAGAGGGAATGAGACGGGAGCCTGTGAGGGTGGAGTGGGCGAGTGGAGAGAGAGGGAGTGAGACGGGAGCCTGAGAGGGTGGAGTGGGCGAGTGGAGAGAGAGGGAATGAGACGGGAGCCTGAGAGGGTGGAGTGGGCGAGGGGAGAGAGAGGGAGACGGGAGCCTGAGAGGGTGGAGTGGGCGAGGGGAGAGAGAGTGAGACGGGAGCCTGAGAGGGTGGAGTGGGCGAGGGGAGAGAGAGGGAGTGAGACGGGACCCTGAGAGGGTGGAGTGGGCGAGGGGAGAGAGAGGGAGTGAGACGGGAGCCTGAGAGGGTGGAGTGGGCGAGGGGAGAGAGAGGGAGTGAGACGGGAGCCTGAGAGGGAGGAGTGGGCGAGGGGAGAGAGAGGGAGTGAGACGGGAGCCTGAGAGGGAGGAGTGGGCGAGGGGAAAGCGAGGGAGGGAGAAAGGGGCCTGAGAGGGTGGATTCGGCGAGGGGAGACAGAGGGAGTGAGACGGGAGCCTGAGAGGGTGGAGTGGGCGAGGGGAGAGAGAGAGAGACGGGAGCCTGAGAGGGTGGATTGGGCGAGGGGAGAGAGAGGGAGTGAGACGGGAGCCTGTGGAGTGGGCGAGGGGAGAGAGAGGGAGTGAGACGGGAGCCTGTGGAGTGGGCGAGGGGAGAGAGAGGGAGTGAGACGGGAGCCTGTGGAGTGGGCGAGGGGAGAGAGAGGGAGACGGGAGCCTGAGAGGGTGGAGTGGGCGAGGGGAGTGACACGGGAGCCTGAGAGGGTGGAGTGGGCGAGGGGAGAGAGAGGGAGGGAGACGGGAGCCTGAGAGGGTGGAGTGGGTGAGGGGAGAGAGAGGGAGTGAGACGGGAGCCTGTGGAGTGGGCGAGGGGAGAGAGAGGGAATGAGACGAGATCCTGAGAGGGTGGAGTGGGCGAGGGGAGAGAGAGGGAGTGAGACGGGAGCCTGAGAGGGTGGAGTGGGCGAGGGGAGAGAGAGGGAGTGAGACGGGAGCCTGAGAGGGTGGAGTGGGCGAGGGGAGAGAGAGGGAGTGAGACGGAGCCTGAGAGGGTGGAGTGGGCAAGGGGAGAGAGAGGGAGTGAGACGGAAGCCTGAGGGGGTGGAGTGGGCGAGGGGAGAGAGAGGGAGTGAGACGGGGGCCTGAGAGGGTGGAGTGGGCGAGGGGAGAGAGAGGGAGACGGGAGCCTGAGAGGGTGGAGTGGGCGAGGGGAGAGAGAGGGAATGAGACGGGAGCCTGTGAGGGTGGAGTGGGCGAGTGGAGAGAGAGGGAGTGAGACGGGAGCCTGAGAGGGTGGAGTGGGCGAGTGGAGAGAGAGGGAATGAGACGGGAGCCTGAGAGGGTGGAGTGGGCGAGGGGAGAGAGAGGGAGTGAGACGGGAGCCTGAGAGGGTGGAGTGGGCGAGTGGAGAGAGGGAGTGAGACGGGAGCCTGAGAGGGTGGAGTGGGCGAGGGGAGAGAGAGGGAGTGAGACGGGAGCCTGAGAGGGTGGAGTGGGTGAGGGGAGTGAGACGGGAGCCTGAGAGGGTGGAGTGGGCGAGGGGAGAGAGAGGGAGTGAGACGGGAGCCTGAGAGGGTGGAGTGGGTGAGGGGAGTGAGACTGGAGCCTGAGAGGGAGGAGTGGGCGAGGGGAAAGCGAGGGAGACGGGAGCCTGAGAGGGTGGAGTGGGTGAGGGGAGAGAGAGGGAGTGAGACGGGAGCCTGAGAGGGTGGAGTGGGCGAGGGGAGAGAGAGGGAGTGAGACGGGAGCCTGAGAGGGTGGAGTGAGTGAGGGGAGAGAGAAGGAGACGGGAGCCTGAGAGGGTGGAGTGGGCGAGGGGAGAGAGAGGGAGTGAGACGGGAGCCTGAGAGGGTGGAGTGGGCGAGGGGAGAGAGAGGGAGTGAGACGGGAGTCTGAGAGGGTGGAGTGGGCGAGGGGAGAGAGAGGGAGTGAGATGGGAGCCTGAGAGGGTGGAGTGGGCGACGGGAGAGAGAGGGAGTGAGACGAGATCCTGAGAGGGTGGAGTGGGTGAGGGGAGTGACACGGGAGCCTGAGAGGGTGGAGTGGGCGAGGGGGGAGAGAGGGAGTGAGACGGGAGCCTGAGAGGGTGGAGTGGGCGAGGGGAGAGAGAGGGAGTGAGACGAGATCCTGAGAGGGTGGAGTGGGTGAGGGGAGTGACACGGGAGCCTGAGAGGGTGGTGGGCGAGGGGAGAGAGAGGGAGGGAGACGGGAGCCTGAGAGGGTGGAGTGGGCGAGGGGAGAGAGAGGGAGTGAGACGGGAGCCTGAGAGGGTGGAGTGGGCGAGGGGAGAGAGAGGGAGTGAGACGGGAGCCTGAGAGGGTGGAGTGGGCAAGGGGAGAGAGAGGGAGTGAGACGGGAGCCTGAGAGGGTGGAGTGGGCGAGGGGAGAGAGAGGGAGTGAGACGGGAGCCTGAGAGGGTGGAGTGGGTGAGGGGAGAGAGAAGGAGACGGGAGCCTGAGAGGGTGGAGTGGGCGACGGGAGAGAGAGGGAGTGAGATGAGAGCCTGAGAGGGTGGAGTGGGCGAGGGGAGAGAGAGCGAGTGAGACGAGATCCTGAGAGGGTGGAGTGGGTGAGGGGAGTGACACGGGAGCCTGAGAGGGTGCAGTGGGCGAGGGGAGAGAGAGGGAGTGAGACGGGAGCCTGAGGGGGTGGAGTGGGCGAGGGTAGAGAGAGGGAGTGAGACGGGGGCCTGAGAGGGTGGAGTGGGCGAGGGGAGAGAGAGGGAGAACGGGAGCCTGAGAGGGTGGAGTGGGCGAGGGGAGAGAGAGGGAGGGAGACGGGAGCCTGAGAGGGTGGAGTGGGCGAGGGGAGAGAGAGGGAGTGAGACGGGAGCCTGAGAGGGTGGAGTGGGCAAGGGGAGAGAGAGGGAGTGAGACGGGAGCCTGAGAGGGTGGAGTGGGCAAGGGAGAGAGAGGGAGTGAGACGGGAGCCTGAGAGGGTGGAGTGGGCGAGGGGAGAGAGAGGAGTGAGACGGGAGCCTGAGAGGGTGGAGTGGGTGAGGGGAGAGAGAAGGAGACGGGAGCCTGAGAGGGTGGAGTGGGCGACGGGAGAGAGAGGGAGTGAGATGAGAGCCTGAGAGGTGGAGTGGGCGAGGGGAGAGAGAGCGAGTGAGACGAGATCCTGAGAGGGTGGAGTGGGTGAGGGGAGTGACACGGGAGCCTGAGAGGGTGCAGTGGGCGAGGGGAGAGAGAGGGAGTGAGACGGGAGCCTGAGGGGGTGGAGTGGGCGAGGGTAGAGAGAGGGAGTGAGACGGGGGCCTGAGAGGGTGGAGTGGGCGAGGGGAGAGAGAGGGAGGACGGGAGCCTGAGAGGGTGGAGTGGGCGAGGGGAGAGAGAGGGAATGAGACGGAGCCTGAGAGGGTGGAGTGGGCGAGTGGAGAGAGAGGGAGTGAGACGGGAGCCTGAGAGGGTGGAGTGGGCGAGGGGAGAGAGAGGGAGTGAGACGGGAGCCTGAGAGGGTGGAGTGGGCGAGGGGAGAGAGAGGGAGACGGGAGCCTGAGAGGGTGGAGTGGGCGAGGGGAGAGAGAGGGAGACGGGAGCCTGAGAGGGTGGAGTGGGCGAGTGGAGAGAGGGAGTGAAACGGGAGCCTGAGAGGGTGGAGTGGGTGAGGGGAGTGAGACGGGAGCCTGAGAGGGTGGAGTGGGCGAGGGGAGAGAGAGGGAGTGAGACGGGAGCCTGAGAGGGTGGAGTAGGAGAGGGGAGAGAGAGGGAGACAGGAGCCTGAGAGGGTGGAGTGGGCGAGTGGAGAGAGGGAGTGAGACGGGAGCCTGAGAGGGTGGAGTGGACGAGGGGAGAGAGAGGGAGTGAGACGGGAGCCTGAGAGGGTGGAGTGGGTGAGGGGAGTGAGACGGGAGCCTGAGAGGGTGGAGTGGGCGAGGGAGAGAGAGGGAGTGAGACGGGAGCCTGAGAGGGTGGAGTGGGCGAGGGGAGAGAGAGGGAGACGGGAGCCTGAGAGGGTGGAGTGGGCGAGGGGAGAGAGAGGGAGTGAGACAGGAGCCTGAGAGGGTGGAGTGGGCGAGGGGAGAGAGAGGGAGTGAGACGGGAGCCTGAGAGGGTGGAGTGGGCGAGGGGAGAGAGAGTGAGACGGGAGCCTGAGAGGGTGGAGTGGGCGAGGGGAGAGAGAGGGAGTGAGACGGGGGCCTGAGAGGGAGGAGTGGGCGAGGGGAGAGAGAGGGAGTGAGATGGGGGCCTGAGAGGGTGGAGTGGGCGAGGGGAGAGAGAGGGAGTGAGACGGGAGCCTGAGGAGGTGGAGTGGGCGAGGGGAGAGAGAGGGAGTGAGACGGGGGCCTGAGAGGGTGGAGTGGGCGAGGGAGAGAGAGGGAGTGAGATGGGAGCCTAAGAGGGTGACGGCAGAGGGAAGAGAGAGTGAGACGGGAGGCTGATAGGGTGGAGTGGGCGAGGGGAGAGAGAGGGAGTGAGAAGGGAGCATGAGAGGGTGGAGTGGGCGAGGGGAGAGAGAGGGAGTGAGATGGGAGCCTGAGAGGGTGGAGTGGGTGAAGGGAGAGAGAGGGAGTGAGACGGGGGCCTGAGAGGGTGGAGTGGGCGAGGGGAGAGAGAGGGAGTGACACGGGAGCCTGAGAGTGTGGAGTGGGTGAAGGGAGAGAGAGGGAGTGAGACGGGGGCCTGAGAGGGTGGAGTGGGCGAGGGGAGAGAGAGGGAGTGAGACGGGAGCCTGAGAGGGAGGAGTGGGCGAGGGGAAAGCGAGGGAGGGAGAAAGGGGCCTGAGAGGGTGGAGTGGGCGAGGGGAGACAGAGGGAGTGAGACGGGAGCCTGAGAGGGTGGAGTGGGCGAGGGAGAGAGAGGGAGTGAGACGGGAGCCTGAGAGGGAGGAGTGGGCGAGGGGAAAGCGAGGGAGACGGGAGCCTGAGAGGGTGGAGTGGGCGAGGGGAGAGAGAGGGAGTGAGACGGGAGCCTGAGAGGGTGGAGTGGGCGAGGGGAGAGAGAGGGAGTGAGACGGGAGCCTGAGAGGGTGGAGTGGGTGAGGGGAGAGAGAAGGAGACGGGAGCCTGAGAGGGTGGAGTGGGCGAGGGGAGAGAGAGGGAGTGAGACGGGAGCCTGAGAGGGTGGAGTGGGTGAGGGGAGAGAGAGGGAGTGAGATGGGAGCCTGAGAGGGTGGAGTGGGCAAGGGGAGAGAGAGGGAGTGAGACGGGAGCCTGAGAGGGTGGATTGGGTGAGGGGAGAGAGAGGGAGACGGGAGCCTGAGAGGGTGGAGTGGGCGAGGGGAGAG
>NW_026780984.1:0-10000 GCF_030144855.1 Hypanus sabinus
CATTTTTGTCCATGGAACAGCCTCTCACTGGATTTTTTTTTTTGCTTTTCACAACATACTCTGTAAACCCTAAAACTGCTGAGCATGAAAATCCCAGGAGATCAGCAGCACCTGAGATACTCAAACCACCCTGTCTGGCACCAACAATCATTCCCTGGTCACAGTCACTTAGCTCAGGTTTCATCCCCACTCTTTTGTCTGGTCTGAATAACAAATGAACCTCTTCTTCTTCTTTTTCTTCTTCTTCTTCTGCTTCTTCTTCTATTTCCGGCAGTTTAGACATATCCAGGCATATTTCTGCCCTCCGCAAGATAAATAATAAATTATAGAATTTATGAACCTCTTCACCAAGTCTGCATGCTTTTATGCATTGAGCTGTGGCCACATGACTGGATGATTAGATACTTGCATTAACAAACAAGTATACAGGGGTACTTAATAATGTGGCTACTGAGTGTATATTCCTAGTAACTGACTAGTATTTCCTAAGATGGATTAATTTGTGTTGAGTCTGTGCAATTATGAACTTGGAATTTTTGTTTGCTTGTTCTGCACCTTTCACTGATGAACCTCTTTAGAATTTAATCTTAATTGGATCTGAACCATGTGGTCTGTACTGCAGTCACTCTTTTTGCAATAAACCAACTGAATAAATGTAGATGATTATACCCTGGTGGACATAAATCTTGGTCAGACTAATGTTTAAACATGAGGGTTATTGAGCTATAATTTGTCTGGGAATGGGTTATTTATTTTATTTATTTGTTTATTTTATTTATTGAGAGATACTGCACCATTTTGGGCCCCTGCAGCCCAATGGGCCTGCGCCACCCAATTACACCCACGTGACGATAAGAGTGGCAAGTAGTGTAGTGCTTAGTACAGTGATTTACAGCACTGGCTGTAAGACCAGGGTTCAACTCCTGCTGCTGTCTGAAAGGAGTTTGTACGCTATCCCCAAGACAGTGTAGCTTTCCTCTGGATGTTCCAGTTTCCTCCTACATTCCAGAGTCAGAATTAGGTTTAATATCACTGGCATATGTCATGAAATTTGTTTTCTTTGTGGCAGCTGTACAATGCAATACATGATAAATATAGAAAAACAGTGTTGTAAGTATATAAATGTACATTAAATAATTCAATTAAAACAAGTGGTGCAAGAGCAAAAATAAAAAAAATAGTGAGGTCGTGTTCAAGTGATCAATGTCCATTTAGAAATTGGATGGCAGAGTGGAAGAAATTGTTCCTGAATCACTGAGTTTGTCCAAAGACATATGGGTGAGGGTTACCTGTATAACTCTATGGCCCCATGACTTCAACATTGGTATCTGTTTTATAATTACCTGTAATGGCTCTGGGATTTCCCTGTTATGTTGTTCTTTACCTCCTTAGTTATTCACAGAAGTATAAACTGGTGATAATTAGCATTAAGCTCTCCTATTAAGTTCTGTCAACTTTCTTGTCAGCAGATCTTCCCAGTAAGCAATGGAAAGTCTCTATAACAGTTTTTTTTTTCTGTGTTGTAGACAAATCAGTATCTTTCCTGCCCACCTACATATACACACAAACCCATTGTGGGATGTACTCGCTCCATCAGCAAGGCTGCTCCTACTGCACCCTATTGCATCCCATTGAAATGGGGGATCTCATTGAAGCCAACTGAACATTGAAAGGCATAAATAGAGAGGAAATGGAGAGGGTGTTTCCAACAGTGAGAACATCAGAATCAATATTAGAATCAGGTTTAATATCACCGGCATAAATCATGAAATCAGCAGTTCATTGTAAGACATAATAATATAAAACTGTATATTACAGTAAATGTATACAGGGAAGAGTTAAATTGAATAAATAGAGCAAAAAGAGAACAAAGGAAGTAGGGAAGCAGAGTTCATGGGTTCACTTTCCATTCAGAAATCTGATGGAAGAGGGGAAGAAGCTGTTCCTGAAACATGGAGTGTGTGCCTTCAGGCTCCTGTACCTCCTCCCCAGTGGTAGCAAAGAGAAGGGGACATGTTCTAGGTGATGGTGGTCCTTAAAGATGGATGCTGCCATTTGAGGCATTGCTCCTTGAAAGTATCCTGGGTGCTGGAGAGGGTAGTACCCGTAATGGAGCTGACTGTGTTCACAACTTTCTGCAGCTTATTTTGGTCCTGTGCAGTGGCTCTCATCTAGGACCAGATGATATCTTGGACCAGAGGGCACAAACTCAGAATAGAAGGATGTCCCTTAAGAACAGAGATGATGAGGAATTTCTTTTGCCACAGGATGGTGATCTTGTGGAATTCATTCTACAGGTGGCTGTGGAGGCCATTATATTCAACAGAGGATGATAGGTTTTTGGTTAGAATGGGTGTCAAAGGTTAAGGGGAGAAAGCAGGAGAATGGGGTTGAGAAGGATAATAAAACAGATGAAATGGTAGAGCAGATTTGATACCTAGTTCTGCTCTATGCCATATGGTCTTTCCCTTTCCATGTTCTTCTATCAAATTCCATCATTGTCGATCCTTTGTCACATTCACCAATCACCTCCTAGCTTCTGACACCATTCCCAGTCTTCCCCATATGCCCTTACCTGTCCTATCACCTGCTTATCCCACCTTTATACAGGATATCAGATGTATAATCTGCTGATCATTAGCATTATTTTCTCCCACCAATTTCTATCAATGTTCCTGTCAATGGATCCCCTAGTTAACTGGGTACAATTTCTATATCATTATGCCTTTTCTGAGCCTTAAACAAATCAGATTCATTCAGGTAAACACAAATTACACTGCAGATGCTGTGGTCAAATCAACACGTACAAACAAGCTGGAGGAACTCAGGATCATTCAGGTCTTGTTCCACTTCCTTATATTTATTGTCTCCCTCCTATCTTTCAGTCCTGGTGAAGGGTCTTGTCACGGTGAGCACTGGCTACAAGCGAACCCACATGCAGAGGAACAGCAGACTCCCATGTAGCAACAGGAACAGAACATGGTCATATCTAGAGATGGCCAAAGCCCAGCGATCCTTCTGATCTTCCAGAGTTGATGAAATCAAATTTCTCTCTATCTACCTGGGACTGATGGTATCCATTTTCTTCTCCATGAACATGGTGACATCTATCCACTCTGGCCATTCTCTCTTCTTACCCACTCCCGACATGCAGAAGATACAAAAATTGTGAACAAACTCAAGGACAGTTTCTGTCCTATTGTTATCTGACTGTCATTCAAAGTACTTCTCATTCGATAAAAGAAGAACTCTTGAACTCCCAGTGGCCCTTCCACTTTAGGCTGCCTACCTGTGCAAGACTGTCTCTAAATTATAACACTGTATTCAGCATTGCTTTTTCCTTTTTTATAAAACCATAAGACAGGTGCAGAATTAGGCCATTTAGTCCATCGAATTTCTCTGCCATTCAATCATGGCTAATTTATTATCTCTCTCAACCCCATTCTCCAGCTTTCTCTACATAATCGTTAACACCCTTACTAATCAAGAACCTATCAACATCTACTTTAGATATGATTGCCTCCCTAGCCATCTGTGGCAATGAATACCACAGATTTACTACCCTCTTGCTAGAGAAATATGTGGTAATTACTATTCTAAGGGGACATCCCTCTGTTCTGAGACTGTGCCCAGTGGCCCTAAACTCTCCCACTATTAGAAACATTCTCTCCATGTCTGTTCTATCTAGGCCTTTTGCACTACCATAATATGCTTATGTTTGGAATGATAGAACTTAGAACCATACAGGCCTTCAGCCCATGATGTTGTGCAGAGCTTTTAATGTATTCTAAAATGAATCTAACCCTTACATAGCCCAACAGTTTTTTTCTTTTATCCATGAGCTTATCTAGGAGTTTCTTAAATGCCCCTCCTACCACCCCGGCACAGGATTTCAACTCCCCCCCCCCCATCACTCCCTGTGTAAAGAATTTACCCCTGACATCTCCCCTACACTTTCCTCCATTCTCTTTAAAATTATGATCTATCTGGATGGCACACAGACAAAAGCTTTCCACTGTATCTCAGCGCATATACCAATCATGAACCAATAATCGAAAACAAATCCCTAAATCATCACTCAGAATCCAATTTATTCAAGGCTCTCATTTGAATTTAAGAACATAAATGTAGACGTGGGTTATTCATCTCCCTGGCTTTTTTTTTTGCACCAGCTTTTAATGAGGTCATAGCTACTCTACATCTCAATTACATTCACCCACCATGTTACTTGACAACCAACATCTGTTGTTTCAAGCCTTGCTCAAGATCATTTTCAGCAATTCATAATATTGACCCGTCAAGGAAACAGAATGTTAAATTTAGCAAGGTGCAATGAGCCAGGTTTAACAAATAGCTTAACAGTGAGGAACACTTATTAAGCATTGATCATAACATGATGGAGCCCAGTGTAGTGTTTCAATAGAACAAATGTGGAATAAAAAGAAGGATTCAACACAGAAAAACTGGAAGAACCCATCGCTAGGTAGGGGTCTATGTCTATATTTATTGAGATACAGTATACAGGAATAGGCCCTTCCAGCCCTTCAAATCAACCCCCCCAGTAATCCCCCAATTTAATCAAAGCCTAATCATGGGACAATTTACAATGACCAATTAACCTGTCTTTGGACTGTGGGAAGGAAACAGAGCACCTGGAGAAAACACACACACAGGGAGAACACAGAAACCCTTTATAGGCAGCGGCGGGAATTGAACCCAGGTCGCCTGTACTATAAAGTGTTGTGCTAAGCACTAAACAGTGCCAATCTGTGGAGGGAAATGGATAGTTGGCATTTTGAGACAAGACACTGTCATGAGCCACAGAGTGTTGGGCTTCTAGGTTTCTCAAGCACCTGTATTTGCTAATCATTGTCTGAACTAGAGCTGTTAAGCCCTTGTGTTTTCTGATTAATTGTGACTGGCACGGGTTTTTGACATACTGTGATTATTTTAAGCAGTCTCCTGATTAGCGCATAACGTGGGGTCCTTGTGTGGAGAATGATTTGTCTCGCAGGGTTGCTTAGCATCTGTTGCAATTCATATATATTCTTATGTATTTCACCAACTGGTTAGAAAGGATAAGTGCCAGTGTCAGGAAAATACCAGTAGGAAGTGTACAATCTTTATAAATAGAACCTCAGAACCGAGTCCTTTCGGTCCATTACGAAATCAACTGTTTTTTTAGTATAAGTCGCTTATGATGCTTCTAAATATAGAATTTTGCAATCAAACTAAACTCAGATGATAACCACAACTGATTCTGCAGATGCTGAAAACCCAGAGCAACAAACGCAAAATGCTGGAGAAACTCAGCAGGTCAGGCAGCATCTAAGGAAAAGAGTAAACTGTTGATGTTGATTGGTTATTTCCTTCTAGAGATGCTGCCTGATTTGCTGGCTGATTCCTGCAGATCATACAACATCTCACAACCATTACATAATCTGTGTTTATGTTCCCTCTTTCTAATGTCCTCTCATTACCCGTTGAACAAACAGCTTATTCAGTTTAAATTATTGTTGTGTGCACCAGAATACACTGAAATTCTTCACTCACTTGCAGCTCACAATGTAAAAACAGTATGCATTGAAATAATATGCTCAATGGCCACTATATTAGGTATCCTCTGTACACCTGCTCATCAATGCAAATATTTAATCAGCCAATCATGTGGCAGCAATTCAATGCTTAAAAGCATGCAAACATGGTCAAGAGGTTCAGTTGTTGTTTAGACTAAACATCAGAATAGGGAAGAAATGTGATCTAAGTGACTTTGACTGTGGAATCTTGGTGCCAGATGAGATGGCTTGAGTACCTCAGAGACTGCTGATTTCCTGGGATATGCACGCATGACAGTTTCTAGAGCTTACGGAGAATGGTGCGAAAATCAAAAGAAAATCCAGTGAGTGGCTGTTCTGTGGATGAAAACACCTTGTTAATGAGAGAGGGCAGAGAAGAATGGCCAGACTGGTTCACATTGACATGTAGGTGACAGTAACTTCATTAACCACCCACTGCAACAGGGGCATGCAGAAAAGCATCTCCAGTGGTGTGCAGAATTGCATCTCCAAATGTACAACACATCGAACCTTGAAGTGAATGGGCTACAGCAGAAGCAGCAGAAGACCATGACAAATCCTCAGTGACCACTTTAGGAGATACCTCATAAAGTTGTCATTGTGTGTAAATACAATGGAATGGCGCAAAGATTGTTGTACCATGTTCTCCTTCAAACCCTGGCCTCAGTCTATCAGAAACATTCCATTTACTCTATCTATTCTTTCCTCACTCTCTCTGCAACTTAAAACTACTTTGTTTCTCCTTTCTTCCATTTCTAAGGAATGTTATTTGCTCTGGTCTATGTCATCCCAGCATCTGCAGTTTTATCTGTCAACCCTATTTCTCCCTCCACGGGAGCTTCCTGACCTGTTGATTGTTTGCATCAGTATCTGGTTCAAGCCTATTGATCCTTTCTGCCTTATTAAAAATTCTTATTTATTCAGATACAAACTGGATCTTCAAGCCGTGCCACCCAGCAACTCCCCGATTTAATCCTAGCCTAATTACGAGACAATTTACAATGACTAATTAAACCTACCAACCAGTATGTCTTTGGACCGTGGGAGGAAACCCATGCAGCCTCTGGGAGAATGTACAGACTCCTTACAGGGAATGGAGGGAATCGTACCCCAGTCACCTTTACTGTAAAGCATCATGCTAACCACTACACAGCCATGCCATCCCAAGGGCCAATTTGCTTATTTTGACACATCAGTCAACTTCCTCCCATGTGAAGGAGGATGTTAAAGAGCCCAGGGGAGGCAGTAAGGATTTCCACTTGAAGCACTGGAGCAGCATGTGTGCTCATTTGAAACTCATTGGAGCTTCCAAGAGAGAGATCAGAGAATCAGAATCCATCATTGCATGATGACAGTTGAAGTTGTATAAGATGTTGGTGAGGCCATATGTGGAAAATTGTGCAGTTCTGGTCACCTACCTATAGCAAAAGTAGCAATAAGCTTAATAAAAGAAGGTAGAGAAAATTTACAAGGACGTTCCTGGGACTTGAGGATCTGAGTTTGAAAGGTTGAATAGAATACTCTTTTCCTTATAGCGCAGAAGAATGAGGGGAGATCGTAAATTGGCATACAATGTTATGAAGGTCATAGGTTTATTTTTCCATGATATTGGTTGAGATTAGAACATGGGGTCTTAGGTTAAGGGTGAAAGGTGAAATATTTAAGGAGAACCTAGGGGAGAGCTTGTTCACTCAGAGTGTAGTGCGGGTGTGGAACGAGCTGCCAGCGGAAGTAATGGATGTGGGCTCAATTACAATCTATGAGAGATTGGGATAGGTACATGGATAATAGGGGAAAGAAAAACTATGGTCCATGCAAGTAGATGGGGCTAGACTGTAAAACAGGAAGGTCTGGACTAGATGGGCCCAAGGGCCTGTTTCTCTGCTATAGTGCTCTACAACTCTATGAATCTGGATCCCGCTAGGTGTCAGAGTGGTTGCTATGATTTGTACTTCTGGCTGCAATTTTGTGAACAGTGACATCCTCAGAAGGTCTTGGAGACTGTGTTATCACGAAGCCAAAGAAAGTAAGTGCCACTGTCCCACTAAGATCAAATGAGATTTCAAGCCAATTAGTCAACGAGTAGGTTTTTGATTGAGACAGAAATTATAGCGCAAAGACATTCGGATCATCTCTGCTTTTTCCAAGTCAAGACATAGTTTACACCCAGCTAAACTGAGCCAACAGAGTGTTAATTTAAATCTTCACATCATACTGAACAAAGTAGCACTCTGAATAAACACTGAACATTCCAGAAACATTCGGTAAGTCAGGCTCCATCTGTTGAGAGGAAAACAAAGCTAACATTTCAGGTCAAGGACCTGCAACAGAACTCAGTCTGAAGATAAGCTTTACAGCGAATCAGTAATTCTTCTTATTTCTCCAGTTTGATCTTTCCTTTTGGCCACGAACACTCAGTGGCCACGTTATTAGGTACATTGGTTAACATGCTTGTTATTGCAAATATATAATCAGTCAATTATGTGGCAGTAACTCTATTCATGCAGACACATTCGAGGTTCCATTGTTGTTCAGTCCAAACATCAGGACAGGGAAGAAATGTGATCTAAGTGACTTTGACCGTGGATGATTGTTGGTGCCAGATGGGGTGGCCTGAGTATCTTAGAAAATGAGATTTTCACACACAACAGTGCCTGGAGTTTACAGAGAATGATGCGAAATACAAAACAAACATCCAATGAGCAACAGTTCTGCAAGCGAAAATGCTTGTTAATCACAGACGTCAGAGGAGAATGGTCAGACTTGTTCAAACTGACAGAAAGGCAACAGTAACTCAAATAACCATGCATTACAACAATGGTGTGCAGAACAGCACATTGAAGTGAATGGACTACAGCAACAGAAGACCAAGAACATACATTCAGAGGCCGCTTTACTAAGTACAGGGGGTATCTACTAACTATAGATGGTGGTGTGGTGTAGTGGCATCCGCACTGGACTTTGAGGTGAGTGGTCCAAGGTTTAAATTCAACCGGCTCCTTGCACACTTCCCATTTGTGCTGGGTTGAGCATCAAGCTAGCAACTGAGACTTTTGAAATCAGACACATGCTAAAGAAACAGCAAGGTTACCGCTCGACATGCTACAAGGTGCAGAAAGGAACAATAAGGTATCTAATAAAGTGGTCACTGTGTGTATTGCTTTCCTGCACTCTGTTGATACTGTAATAAACATTTCCCAATATGGTCCCCACAACGATTCTTGGCAATATCATTAATTATCTTAAATGTACAAGTTCTAATCTCAACCTTTCTTCTCCAATCTATTCACCTGGTTTTCAACATATTTAATCTCCTCTCTAGTATTTTCTTACATTACCCCACCATCTCTCTACTTCTAAATGAATGAGATTCTGCAGATGTTGGAAATTCATGCAAAATGCCAGAGAAACTCAACAGGTCAGGCAGCATCCATGGAGAGGAATGAACAGTTGCTATTTCCCTCCATTTCAGTCCTTCATTTCTGATCTGATTCCTTCTCCTCTGCCAAACCCAATAGTGAATCCTTCTAGATGGGCTGCTGATAAGATGGGTCAAAAATGAATTCTGTACTTATTGCAGAAATCCATCCCAACATCCACCTTACACACATCTTATGTCAAAATTAAAACAGTAGCTAAAAGCAAGTATATGCTTTGGAAAAGATTGGAGCAGGGGTTTCCAGCCTAGGGTTCACAGACGCCCTCAGTTAATGGTCAGGCTCCATGGCATAAGAATGGTTGGAAACCTCTGGTTTAGAGGGATATGGAGCAAAGATGGGAAAATGGGACTAACTTAGATGGGCAAATTGGTCAGCATGGACCAGTTGGCCCAAAGGACCTGTTTCGGAGTTTCTGTGTTGAATTTGTGACTTCATGACTCTAAATTCATCAGGATCACTATTCTATGTTTTATTAATTTCACTAGATATTCTGCATTTTACTTTTCCCACCTCAAAGTCCTTTTTAATTGGCTTGCAGATTTAATTAGTATTGATGTTCTTTTACCTCGACCCATATGGATACTGTTTTTCCTATTTTTGGCTGTTTTCCTTTGCCTTTATTTATTTTATAATTACCACTGCTCTCTCTCTCTCTCTCTCTCTCTCTCTCTCTCTCTCTCTCTCTCTCTCTCTCTCTCTCTATTCACTATTTTCCCTCTCCAATCTCTGTTCTCCCCCCTATCCCACTTTAGTAGTGACTCTGCAGAGCTTTATTCCCAGTCCTGATATACCTAAGCAAAATCTCACTATTCCAAGCCGTATGTCACTTTTCTCATGGCATGATTGCCTCCGCCTCCCCTCTCTTGTTACAGACACTAAGTCATTTGCAGGTGGACAGATTAGGAGGCCACTCAGCCAATCAAGTCCATGTTAGCTCCCAACAGAGCAATCCCAGTCTCCCTTCCTGTTCCTTTGAAACACATA
>NW_026780984.1:15000-19083 GCF_030144855.1 Hypanus sabinus
CTGAGAGCTGGCTTATCCACATTCATGTCAATGCTCAAGTATCACTCTAGAGCTGATGTTCCCTTTGGAGTGTTTTGGCTAACAGCCCAAGCTGCTTTTCTAAGCATGATGATGGTTTATTCACCTCCTCATTTTTTCAGACTCCATCCCTTTCAATCAGACAAAATGCATGCACTGTTAAAAAGACACCTGCACCTTATTATCTGTCTCCTATCTCCCTAGTGAGATACTACATCCCACATGCTTTGCCCAATTAAGTAGGCAAGCTTGGCAAATAAATTGGATTTTCAATGTTGTTAATGGCTGCTCTTTGTTGAGCTTGATTAGATGGTTGGCAAGTTGTCCAAAGGCAAAGTGATTCTTTTCTGCTTCCAAGTAGAAAGACCACCTGTAGAAATAAACTACTGCAGATGCTGCTGATCTGCCGGTCAGGCAGTGTCCATGAAGAAAAATATCGAGTCACTAGTTCCTGCTGATCAACCTTTCCTCCTTTATTTGTTCTTATTCTCTTTCTCTCTCTCCCTCTCCCTCTCCCCCTCCCTCTCCCTCTCCCTCTCCCCCTCCCCCTCCCTCTCCCCCTCCCCCTCCCTCTCCCCCTCCCCCTCCCTCTCCCTCTCCCCCTCCCCCTCCCTCTCCCTCTCCCCTTCCCTCTCCCCCTCTCCCCTGTCTCTGTCTGTCTCTCTCTCTCTCTGTTTCTCTCAGGATTAGGAATAGCCAACATATGTATTGAACCCTTCAATCACACTCCACAGTTAACTGATCTCACTCAGTGCCAAATTTCCACTCATCTTTTCACTTCCTCAATATCCAACATTCAAAACAAGAAGTACACAAGAACAGACACAGATAGCAAGAATAAGCTACCCATCTTTAAAAGCCTGGTCTGACATTCAATGTGATTGTGGCTAGTCTTTGCTGATGAAGGGACTCAGCCCAAAACATCAACTGTTTGTTCCTTCCATTGATGGTGGCTGACCTTCTGAGCTCCTCCAATATTTTGCATGTGTTATTCTGGATTTTCGAGGCCCCATGTGCCACCAAGGCACTAAGTGTTCAGACGACAATGATTCTGGATTTCCAACACCTGCAGAATCACTTGTGTTTATGATCTCATCTTCTCTTTTGCTCCTCATAATGCGTACTTCCCTAATCTATCAAAGATTTATCTGTCTTCAGCTTGAATATGTAAGATGATCTGTCCCCAACCAGTCTTGGGGGCAGAGAACACTTGAGATTCACCACCCTCTGAGGGAAGAAATTTCTAAGCACCTCAGTTTTAAATGACTGGTCCCTTACTCTGTAGCTATGTCCCTTGTTTATGACTTGCCTGCAAGTGAAAGCATTAATCCTGTCTAGCCCACTTATATGCTTAAATAACCCATCGTCCTTCACAGTTGTTAAAACAGTGGATGACTGGGCCCCGTCAACTCTCTAGGGCAATGGATTCCAAAGATCCATCACTCCGCGTGACGTAATTACTCTTCACTGCAGTTCTAACGTTGTACAATTTGAGACTGCAATCTGTAATTCTAGGCTTCTCAGCCAGACGAAACAGCCTCCCCACATCTAATCTGTCAAACTCTGTAGAAGTTTTGTGTATTTAAATGTGGTCACATGTCATTCCTCATTGAAAATAAGCTTAGCCTAATGCAAAGCAACACAGACAAAATGCTGGAGGAGCTCAGCAAGTCAAGTAGCATTAATGGAAATGAATAGATGGTCGATGTTTCAGGCCAAGACCCTTCTTCAGGACTGAGAAGGTAGGGGGAAGACAGTAGAATAAAAAGGTGAGGGGAGAGGAAAGGGGCTAGCTGAAAGTTGATAGGTAGAGCCAGGTGGATGGGAAGGAGGAATCTGATAGGAGAGGAGTGCGGACCATAGGAGAAAGGGAAGGAGGAGGAGACCCAGGGTGAAGTAATGGGCAGGTGAGAGGTCATAGTGGGGAATAAAGAAAGTGGGTGGATTTTTATACCAGAAGGAGAAATTGATATTCATGCCATCAGGTTGGAGGCTAGCCAGACAGAATATAGACACCCTGAGGGTGGCCTCATCGTGGCACTAGAGAGACCATTGACCAACGTGCCAGAATGAGAATGGGAATCAGAATTAAACCGTTTGACCACCAGAAATTCTGCTTTTGGTGGATGGAGCAGAAGGGCTCGATGTAGCGGTCCCCCAATTTATAACGGTTTTCACCAACACAGAGTTGGCTGCATTGGGAGCACCTGACGCAATGGACGACCCAGCAGGTTCACAGGTGAAGCACTGCCTCACCTGAAATTACTGTTTGGGGCCCTGAATGGAGGTGATGGAGGAGGTATTGTACACGGGCAGGTGTAGCACTTAGGCCACTTGCAGGGATAAGTGCCTGGAGGGAGATTAGTGGGGAGGACAAGTGTTTTTGCGGGTCTTTCTTTATACAACAGACCTGCCATACAAGGGAACAGTCTTGTGAATCTTTCTGGTAATGAAAGTAGATAATTTTAGGCAATTAGACCAAATTTATACACAATACTCCAGGCATGTTCCTGTGAAAAGATGTGCTGGCGTTGGAAAGGGTCCAGAGGAGGTTTGTGTGCAATATCCCAGGAATGAAAGGGTTAACATAGGAGCAATGTTTGATGGCTCTGGGCCTGTACACATTGGCGTTTAAAAGAATGAGGAATGACCTCATGGAAATCTATCAGACATTGAAAGGATTAGGTAGAGCGGATGCAGAGAGAGGGTTTCCTATAGTTAGGAAGTCTAGGACCAGAAAGCACAGCATCAGAATACAAGGGTGTCCCTTTAGATCTGAGGTGAGGAGGAATTTCGTTAGCCAGAGGGTGGTGAATCTGTGGAATTCACTGCCACAGACAGCTGTGGAGACCAAATCATTGGGTATATTTAAAGTGGAGGTTGATGAGTTCTTGATAAGTCAGGGTGTTAAAGGTTACGGGGAGGGTGCAGGAGAATGGGGTTGAGAGGGATAGTAAATCATCCATGATAGAAAGGCAGAGCCTGCTCAATGGGCTGAATGGCCTTATATTGCTTAATGCTTTATAGTCTTATGGTATTATAGTCAAAGACCAACATACTATTAGCCTTCTCAATGTCCTGCTGTGCCTGCACACCTACTCAGCTCCTGTTGAATCTCCCACCACTTGACAAGTACACAGCATGCCTGCATTTTCCACTAGAGAGATTAACCTTCCATTGTATGCCATCTGCCACGATGTTGCCCACTCTCTCAGCTTGAAGGTTCTTTGAATCCACAAGATGACTCACTTTCCACCATGAAATCCCAGGTAGTCCCAGTAATGATGCAGCGACAGATTCAGCCATCAGTGAGTCTCGGATTTGTGGGTGGGACAAAGTGGTGCAGAGATCAAGGACACACAGTAAGTCCAATTGAGCTACTAGCAATAGCCAAGCAGATGTTCTCTTATAATACATGAGGTTCTGTAGATGCTGGAAATCTAAGTTACATCCACAAAAATGCTGGAGAAGCTCACCAGGTCAGGCAGCATCTATGGAGAGGAATAAACAGTCAATGTTTCAGGCCAAGGCCCTTATCAGGATCGGAAAGGAAGATATAAGAAGGCAGACTGATGGAGGGGGTGGGGAAATGTGCAAGTTAGCGATTGATAGATGAAGCCAGGTGAGGAGAAAGGTGGGTGGATAGGGGAGGGGGGAATGAAGTAAGAAGCTGGGAAGTGATAGGTGGCTTTGACTCTCCTGGCAGATTACAAAGAACTGCTGGCAATAGCTAAAACTAATACCAAGACAATACCAATGCCAATCCTAAAACCAATACCAATGTCAACACTTTACCTAGAGAGTAGTGAATCTGAAGCTGTGGAGGATAACACATTAAATATATTTAAGACACAGTTAAATAGAGTTTTGAATAGCAGGGGAACTACATGACAAAGCCAGGTAGTGAACTAGGTCCACAGCCAGAACAGCCATGATCTTATTGAATTACGGAGCAGGCTCGACAAGCCAGATTGCCAATTCCTGCTCTTAGTTCTGAAGTTCTCAATAGGGGTGGTTGCAGAGGCAAATACCTTAGGGCCATTAAAGATCTGTTCTCCTTGCCCT
>NW_026780985.1:0-19082 GCF_030144855.1 Hypanus sabinus
GGCTGGATTCAGGGCCTGCCATTGGCTCCCTGTCCGGATTCAGGGCCTGCCATTGGCTCCCTGTCCGGATTCAGGGCCTGCCATTGGCTCCCTGTCCGGATTCAGGGCCTGCCATTGGCTCCCTGTCCGGATTCAGGGCCTGCGACTGGCTCCCTGTCTGGATGCAGGGCCTGCGATTGGCTCCCTGGCCGGATTCAGGGCCTGCGATTGGTTCCCTGGCTGGATTCAGGGCCTGCGATTGGCTCCCTATCAGCCTCCCCTCTGGGGCTCTTTCTCTCCGCAGTGCTGCCCCGGGCGGGTGGGGTGCCGGCGAGAGGAGAGGGACGCCCAAGGACTCACATCGGTGACGATACTGAGGTTCCTGAGGTAGGCCGCCTCCGTCTGAATCAGCTCCCAGATCGATTCCTGCAGGTGCCTCTGTTGGCGGGACAGAGCCTGGGGGTGGCGGGGCGGGGAGGGGGGGAGAGAGAGGAGAAGTGGGAGGTGGAAAAGGTGAGGGAAAAGACAACGAACCTACATTGGCCTCTCCCCCCTCCAACCCACACCCTCACCCTCCCCTCCTTTCCCCACTCTCCGTTTGACCCCTTTCTAACACCTCTCTCCCCCATCTTTCCCTCTCCCCACTCTTACCCCTCTGTCTTCCACCCTCCCCACACTATCCGCCTGTATCTCTCCCTCTCTTCCCCGTCTCCCCTACCTCCCTCTCTCTCCCCTTCTACTCTCTTTCTCTCCCCCTACCCATCTCAGTCTTTCCCCTTTCTCTCTACTCCCTCTCTCTCCCCCTCTACTCTCTCTCTATCTCTCTCTCTCACCTCCCACCCTCTACCTCTCCCTCTCTACCCCATCTACCCTACCTCCCTCTCTCTCCCCTTCTACTCTCTTTCTCTCCCCCTACCCATCTCAGTCTTTCCCCTTTCTCTCTACTCCCTCTCTCTCCCCCTCTACTCTCTCTCTCTCACCTCCCACCCTCTACCTCTCCCTCTCTACCCCATCTACCCTACCTCCCTCTCCCTCCCCTTCTACCCTCTTTCTCTCCCCCTACCCATCTCAGTCTCTCCCCTTTCACTCTCTACTACCTCTCTGTCCCCTACCTCTTCTCTCCCCCTCTACTCTCTCTCTCCTCTACCCTCCCACCCTCTCACTCTCCCTCCCTATCCCCCTTCTCCCTTCTCCCCCCGCTCACCTCGTGTCCCGGAACAAATTCCCTCCAGGAGGACTTGGGGCTGACGAGGTCCTTCAGTCCCTCCCCCACCGCCCACAACCTCCGCTGGCCCTCGGGGAGACGGGGCAGCCCGAACAGGCTGTAGACGGTGAGCTTCTGGTTCAACTTCTGTAGCTTCTCCGACTCCTGGGGGTGGGGGAGAGAGAGAGAGAGAGAGTGTGAGAAGGAGAGAGAGATGGAGAGAGAGAGAGAGAGTGTGAGAGGGAGAGAGAGAGAGACAGAGAGATGGAGAGAGAGAGAGAGTGTGAGAGGGAGAGAGAGAGAGACAGAGAGATGGAGAGAGAGAGAGAGTGTGAGAGGGAGAGAGAGAGAGACAGAGAGATGGAGAGAGAGAGTGTGAGAGGGAGAGAGAGACAGAGAGATGGAGAGAGAGAGAGTGTGAGAGGGAGAGAGGAGGACGGGGGGCTGACGAGGTCCTTCAGTCCCTCCCCCACCGCCCACAACCTCCGCTGGCCCTCGGGGAGACGGGGCAGCCCGAACAGGCTGTAGACGGTGAGCTTCTGGTTCAACTTCTGTAGCTTCTCCGACTCCTGGGGGTGGGGGAGAGAGAGAGAGAGAGAGTGTGAGAAGGAGAGAGAGATGGAGAGAGAGAGAGAGAGTGTGAGAGGGAGAGAGAGAGAGACAGAGAGATGGAGAGAGAGAGAGAGTGTGAGAGGGAGAGAGAGAGAGACAGAGAGATGGAGGGAGAGAGAGAGTGTGAGAGGGAGAGAGAGAGAGAGACAGAGAGATGGAGAGAGAGAGAGTGTGAGAGGGAGAGAGAGAGACAGAGAGATGGAGAGAGAGAGAGTGTGAGAGGGAGAGAGAGAGAGAGACAGAGAGATGGAGAGAGAGAGAGTGTGAGAGGGAGAGAGAGAGAGACAGAGAGATGGAGAGAGAGAGAGAGTGTGAGAGGGAGAGAGAGAGAGACAGAGAGAGATGGAGGGAGAGAGAGAGTGTGAGAGGGAGAGAGAGAGAGAGACAGAGAGATGGAGAGAGAGAGAGTGTGAGAGGGAGAGAGAGAGAGACAGAGAGATGGAGAGAGAGAGAGAGTGTGAGAGGGAGAGAGAGAGAGACAGAGAGATGGAGAGAGAGAGAGAGTGTGAGAGGGAGAGAGAGAGAGTGTGAGAGGGAGAGAGAGAGAGACAGAGAGATGGAGAGAGAGAGTGTGAGAGGGAGAGAGAGAGACAGAGAGATGGAGAGAGAGAGTGTGAGAGGGAGAGAGGAGGACTTGGGGCTGACGAGGTCCTTCAGTCCCTCCCCCACCGCCCACAACCTCCGCTGGCCCTCGGGGAGACGGGGCAGCCCGAACAGGCTGTAGACGGTGAGCTTCTGGTTCAACTTCTGTAGCTTCTCCGACTCCTGGGGGTGGGGGAGAGAGAGAGAGAGAGAGTGTGAGAAGGAGAGAGAGATGGAGAGAGAGAGAGAGAGTGTGAGAGGGAGAGAGAGAGAGACAGAGAGATGGAGAGAGAGAGTGTGAGAGAGGGAGAGAGAGAGATGGGGAGAGGGAGAGAGAGAGTGTGAGAGAGGGAGAGAGAAATGGAGAGAGAGAATGAGGGAGAGAGAGAGAGCTGAGAGAGGGTGAGGGAGAGAGTGACAGAGAGATGGAGAGGGAGTGAGAGAGAGAGATGGAGAGAGAGTGAGAGAGAACAGAGATGGAGAGTGAGAGAGAGCTAAGAGAGGGAGTGAGAGAGAGAGTGAGAGACTGAGAGGGAATGTGAGAGAGAGAGAGAGAGAGAGGGAGACAAAGAAAGAGAGAGGGGGGAGATGGAGAGGACAGAGAGAGGGAGATACTGAGAAAGGGAGTGAGAGAGAGAGGAGAGGGAGAGAAAGAGAGAGAGAGATGGAGAGAGAGAGGGGAGAGTGAGTGTGAGAGAGTGACAGAGAGGTAGAGAGAGAGAGAGACTGAGACAGGGAGAGAGAGAGGTAGAGAGAGAGACTGAGAGAGGGAGAGAGGGAGAGAGAGAGTGAGAAAGTGAGAGACGGAGAGAGTGCCCTTCCCCCCACCCCCCTCTCCCTACCTTGCCCTCGGCGACTCGAGTGCTGCTACTGTCCCGGGCTGGATCGGCGGCCTGCTCCCCGGCCAGGCTGGCATACTCCGAGCCGTGCCTCCCGACTTTCTTACCTGCAGACTTGAGGATGGGGAGGGGGGGGGGGGGGCGCGTCAGTCCTCCCTTTCTGTTGTGTAAGGGGTTAACCCCAGACCACCCTCGCCTCCCCACCTTCTGGTTAGACCGGGCGAGAGAGGGTTAGTTGCAAGAGGGAGAAGGGTTAACTATGGGACGGAAGGGGTTACTCCCCTCTCCAAGAAGCGGACAAGCCTGGCAACCAGGAAAGAGGGGGTTAATCCCACCACACCCCCCCCCTTCCTACCCCACCCCCCGCTCCTTCTCTGGGTCTGTCAATAGGAGGGGGTTAATAGCAGGAGAGAGAGGGTTGATTATGTCAGGGAAGGAGATAATCCCACCCCTCCATTCGGAGAACGAGGTAACCAGGGCGAAGAGGGTTAACTGGGGTTTGGGGGAGGATCTGCCAATGGGGTAACGGGTTTCCCAGTCTACAGATTGGGAGGGAGAGGGTTAATCGTGGAATGGACCGGGCAGGGGCAGCCCTCCCGAATGGGAGGGAGAGGGTTAATGCTGACACACCCCCCCCCCACACACCACCCCCCGCGATGGGGTGGGCCCTTGGGGTGCCTGGGTAGGCGGAGAGGAACAAAGAGGGTTAACTCTCCCCCTCTGACATCAGAACTGCCCCATGTCTCAGAATGGGAGGTGAGTGGGGTGGGAATTAATCCTGGGAGAGAGGGAATGGGTGCAACCTCAGACGGAGAGAGAGAGAGAGAGAAAGAAAGAGAGAGAGAGAGGGAGAGAGAGATGGAGAGAGAGTGTGAGAGAGAGGGAGAGAGAGTGTGAGAGGGAGAGAGAGAGAGAGAGGGGTGGAGAGAGAGTGCGAGAGAGAGGGAGAGAGGGAGAGAGAGAGGGAGAGGGAGAGAGAGAGTGTGAGAGAGAGAGGGGGAGGGAGAGAGAGGGGGAGGAGAGAGAGAGGGGAGAGAGAGAGAGAGAGAGGGGGAGGGAGAGAGAGGGGGAGGGAGAGAGAGGGGGAGGGAGAGAGAGGGGGAGGGAGAGAGAGGGGGAGGGAGAGAGAGGGGGAGGGAGAGAGAGGGGGAGGGAGAGAGAGGGGGAGGGAGAGAGAGGGGGAGGGAGAGAGAGGGGGAGGGAGAGAGAGAGGGGAGAGAGAGAGGGAGAGAAGGAGAAAGAGAGAGGGAGAGAGGGGGGAGAGTGAGAGAGAGACACAGATGGAGAGAGACACAGAGAGAGAGAGCGACTGACAGAGAGAGAGACAGATGTAGAGAGAGAGAGAGAGACGGAGAGGGAGAGAGTCAATTATTTAGAGCAGAGGGTGAAATACTGACGATTAAAACCCTGCCGTGTGAGTTTGCGTCTCGGGGCTGTTTCCCGAGGAGAGAGGGTTAATTCTGGCACAGTGCGATATTATTTAACCTCCGTGCTACCTGGACTGCACCTTGAACCGAGAGCCAAACAGTTTCACAGTTGGGAATGACTCACCCACCCTGAAACAGGTTCATGGTTAATCTTTGGAAAGTGTTCAGGAATGTAAAAATTCAAACAGGTCAAACAACTCGGTGTCTAACCCAGGGAGAGTGTGATGGGACGGTGTGGGGGGAGATTCACTCTGTGTCTGACCCCGGGAGTGTGTGATGGGACGGTGTGGAGGGAGATTCACTCTGTTTCTGACCCCGGGTGTGTGTGATGGGACGGTGTGGAGGGAGATTCACTCTGTGTCTGACCCAGGGAGAGTGTGATGGGACGGTGTGGGGGGAGATTCACTCTGTGTCTGACCCCGGGAGTGTGTGATGGGACGGTGTGGAGGGAGATTCACTCTGTGTCTGACCCCGGGAGTGTGTGATGGGACGGTGTGGAGGGAGATTCACTCTGTGTCTGACCCCGGGAGTGTGTGATGGGACGGTGTGGAGGGAGATTCACTCTGTGTCTGACCCCGGGAGTGTGTGATGGGACGGTGTGGAGGGAGATTCACTCTGTGTCTGACCCCGGGAGTGTGTGATGGGACGGTGTGGAGGGAGATTCACTCTGTGTCTGACCCCGGGAGTGTGTGATGGGACGGTGTGGATGGAGATTCACTCTGTGTCTGACCCCGGGAGTGTGTGATGGGACGGTGTGGAGGGAGATTCACTCTGTGTCTGACCCCGGGAGTGTGTGATGGGACGGTGTGGAGGGAGATTCACTCTGTGTCTGACCCCGGGAGTGTGTGATGGGACGGTGTGGAGGGAGATTCACTCTGTGTCTGACCCCGGGAGTGTGTGATGGGACGGTGTGGATGGAGATTCACTCTGTGTCTGACCCCGGGAGTGTGTGATGGGACGGTGTGGAGGGAGATTCACTCTGTGTCTGACCCCGGGAGTGTGTGATGGGACGGTGTGGAGGGAGATTCACTCTGTGTCTGACCCCGGGAGTGTGTGATGGGACGGTGTGGAGGGAGATTCACTCTGTGTCTGACCCCGGGAGTGTGTGATGGGACGGTGTGGAGGGAGATTCACTCTGTGTCTGACCCCGGGAGTGTGTGATGGGACGGTGTGGAGGGAGATTCACTCTGTGTCTGACCCCGGGAGTGTGTGATGGGACGGTGTGGAGGGAGATTCACTCTGTGTCTGACCCTGGGAGTGTGTGATGGACGGTGTGGAGGGAGATTCACTCTGTGTCTGACCCCGGGAGTGTGTGATGGGACGGTGTGGAGGGAGATTCACTCTGTGTCTGACCCCGGGAGAGTGTGATGGGACGGTGTGGAGGGAGATTCACTCTGTGTCTGACACCGGGTCGGTGTGTGATGGGACGGTGTGGAGGGAGATTCACTCTGTGTCTGACCCCGGGAGTGTGCGATGGGACGGTGTGGAGGGAGATTCACTCTGTGTCTGACCCCGGCGTGTGTGATGGGACGGTGTGGAGGGAGATTCACTCTGTGTCTGACCCCGGGAGAGTGTGATGGGACGGTGTGGAGGGAGATTCACTCTGTGTCTGACCCCGGGGCGGTTTGTGATGGGACGGTGTGGAGGGAGATTCACTCTGTGTCTGACCCCGGGAGTGTGTGATGGGACGGTGTGGAGGGAGATTCACTCTGTGTCTGACCCCGGGAGTGTGTGATGGGATGGTGTGGAGGGAGATTCACTCTGTGTCTGACCCCGGGAGTGTGTGATGGGACGGTGTGGAGTGAGATTCACACTGCGTCTGACCCCGGGTGTGTGTGATGGGACGGTGTGGAGGGAGATTCACTCTGTGTCTGACCCCGGGCGTGTGTGATGGGACGGTGTGGAGGGAGATTCACTCTGTGTCTGACCCCGGGAGTGTGTGATGGGACGATGTGGAGGGAGATTCACTCTGTGTTTGACCCCGCGAGTGTGTGATGGGACGGTGTGGAGGGAGATTCACTCTGTGTCTGACCCCGGGAGTGTGTGATGGGACGGTGTGGAGGGAGATTCACTCTGTGTCTGACCCCGGAAGTGTGTGATGGGACGGTGTGGAGGGAGATTCACTCTGTGTCTGACCCCGGGAGTGTGTGATGAGATGGTGTGGAGGGAGATTCACTCTGTGTCTGACCCCGGGAGAGTGTGATGGGACGGTGTGGAGGGACATTCACTCTGTGTCAGACCCAGGGAGAGTGCGATGGGACGGTGTGGGGGGAGATTCACTCTGTGTATGACCCCGGGAGTGTGTGATGGGATGGTGTGGAGGGAGATTCACTCTGTGTCTGACCCCGGGAGTGTGTGATGGGACGGTGTGGAGTGAGATTCACACTGCGTCTGACCCCGGGTGTGTGTGATGGGACGGTGTGGAGGGAGATTCACTCTGTGTCTGACCCCGGGCGTGTGTGATGGGACGGTGTGGAGGGAGATTCACTCTGTGTCTGACCCCGGGAGTGTGTGATGGGACGATGTGGAGGGAGATTCACTCTGTGTTTGACCCCGCGAGTGTGTGATGGGACGGTGTGGAGGGAGATTCACTCTGTGTCTGACCCCGGGAGTGTGTGATGGGACGGTGTGGAGGGAGATTCACTCTGTGTCTGACCCCGGGAGTGTGTGATGGGACGATGTGGAGGGAGATTCACTCTGTGTTTGACCCCGCGAGTGTGTGATGGGACGGTGTGGAGGGAGATTCACTCTGTGTCTGACCCCGGGAGTGTGTGATGGGACGGTGTGGAGGGAGATTCACTCTGTGTCTGACCCCGGAAGTGTGTGATGGGACGGTGTGGAGGGAGATTCACTCTGTGTCTGACCCCGGGAGTGTGTGATGGGATGGTGTGGAGGGAGATTCACTCTGTGTCTGACCCCGGGAGAGTGTGATGGGACGGTGTGGAGGGACATTCACTCTGTGTCAGACCCAGGGAGAGTGTGATGGGACGGTGTGGGGGGAGATTCACTCTGTGTATGACCCCGGGAGTGTGTGATGGGACGGTGTGGAGGGAGATTCACTCTGTGTCTGACCCCGGGAGTGTGTGATGGGACGGTGTGGAGGGAGATTCACTCTGTGTCTGACCCCGGGAGTGTGTGATGGGACGGTGTGGAGGGAGATTCACTCTGTGTCTGACCCCGGGAGTGTGTGATGGGACGGTGTGGAGTGAGATTCACACTGCGTCTGACCCCGCGTGTGTGTGATGGGACGGTGTGGAGGGAGATTCACTCTGTGTCTGACCCCGGGAGTGTGTGATGGGACGGTGTGGAGGGAGATTCACTCTGTGTCTGACCCCGGGAGAGTGTGATGGGATGGTGTGGAGGAAGATTCACTCTGTGTCTGACCCCGGGAGAGTGTGATGGGACGGTGTGGAGGGAGATTCACTCTGTGTCTGACCCCGGGATGTGTGATGGGACGGTGAGGAGGGAGAGTCACTCAGTGTCTGACCCCGGGAGTATGTGATGGGACGGTGCGGAGGGAGATTCACTCTGTGTCTGACCCCGGGAGTGTGTGATGGGACGGTGTGGAGGGAGATTCACTCTGTGTCTGACCCCGGGAGTGTGTGATGGGACGGTGTGGAGGGAGATTCACTCTGTGTCTGACCCCGGGCGTGTGTGATGGGACGGTGTGGAGGGAGATTCACTCTGTGTCTGACCCCGGGAGTGTGTGATGGGACGGTGTGGAGGGAGATTCACTCTGTGTCTGACCCCGGAGTGTGTGATGGGACGGTGTGGAGGGAGATTCACTCTGTGTCTGACCCCGGGAGTGTGTGATGGGACGGTGTGGAGGGAGATTCACTCTGTGTCTGACCCCGGGAGTGTGTGATGGGAAGGTGTGGAGGGAGATTCACTCTGTGTCTGACCCCGGGAGTGTGTGATGGGAAGGTGTGGAGGGAGATTCACTCTGTGTCTGACCCTGGGAGTGTGTGATGGGACGGTGCGGAGGGAGATTCACTCTGTGTCTGACCCCGGGAGAGTGTGATGGGACGGTGTGGAGGGAGATTCACTCTGTGTCTGACCCCAGGAGTGTGTGATGGGACGGTGCGGAGGGAGATTCACTCTGTGTCTGACCCCGGGAGAGTGTGATGGGACGGTGTGGAGGGAGATTCACTCTGTGTCTGACCACGGGAGTGTGTGATGGGACGGTGTGGAGGGAGATTCACTCTGTGTCTGACCCCGGGAGAGTGTGATGGGACGGTGCGGAGGGAGATTCACTCTGTGTCTGACCCCCGGAGAGTGTGATGGGACGGTGCGGAGGGAGATTCACTCTGTGTCTGACCCCGGGAGTGTGTGATGGGACGGTGCGGAGGGAGATTCACTCTGTGTCTGACCCCCGGAGAGTGTGATGGGACGGTGCGGAGGGAGATTCACTCTGTGTCTGACCCCGGGACTGTGTGATGGGACAGTGTGGAGGGAGATTCACTCTGTGTCTGACCCCGGGAGTGTGTGATGGGACGATGTGGAGGGAGACGAGTGTGTGATGGGACGGTGTGGAGGGAGATTCACTCTGTGTCTGACCCCGGGAGTGTGTGATGGGACGGTGTGGAGGGAGATTCACTCTGTGTCTGACCCCGGGAGTGTGTGATGGGACGGTGGGGAGGGAGATTCACTCTGTGTCTGACCCCAGGAGTGTGTGATGAGACGGTGTGGAGGGAGATTCACTCTGTGTCTGACCCCGGGAGAGTGTGATGGGACGGTGTGGAGGGAGATTCACTCTGTGTCTGACCCCGGGAGTGTGTGATGGGACGGTATGGAGGGAGATTCACTCTGTGTCTGACCCCAGGAGTGTGTGATGGGACGGTGTGGAGGGAGATTCACTCTGTGTCTGACCCCGGGAGTGTGTGATGGGACGGTGTGGAGGGAGATTCACTCTGTGTCTGACCCCGGGAGTGTGTGATGGGACGGTGTGGAGGGAGATTCACTCTGTGTCTGACCCCGGGAGTGTGTGATTGGACGGTGTGGAGGGAGATTCACACTGTGTCTGACCCCGGGAGTGTGTGATGGGACGGTGTGGAGGGAGATTCACTCTGTGTCTGACCCCGGGAGTGTGTGATGGGACGGTGTGGAGGGAGACACCCATTGATTTCGGTTCTCAGGGCTGAAGAATTTGGGTGAGATGCGAGTGGAAATTCTCCGGGTTATGATCACTCCTGTTGTCGGGACACTGAACCGGCTGTTGCCAGGGAGACCGGCTCCATCTTCGAGTGTATCTGCGCTAATTTCCTCCTTATCAGCTCTGCCGTGGGGAGTGTCTGGTCAGTGGAGAAAGGCAGAGGGGGGTAGGGAGAGAGAGGGGGAGAGTGCAGAGCAGGGGGGGCAGAAGGGTGGAGAGGGGGCTGGGTAGGAAGAGAGATAGAGGCGGGGGACAGAAAGTGGTCAGTGGGAAAAGGAGAGAGAGCCGGCGGGGCAATTGGGTGGGGGGGTGAGAGAGAAGGGAATAGAGGGGTTAGTGGATGGAAAAGAGAGAAGATGAGAGTGGAGTGAGGGAGGGAGAGAGGAATGGAGAGGGGGGCCAATGGCAAAGCCATACAGGTGGATGGTGTGGGAGGGGAGTGAGGGAGAGCACGAGGGAGGGAAGGGAGGAGGGGAGCGCACGCGAAAGATAGAGCAGGATGCTGGGAGAGCAGTGGGAGAGAGGGGCCGAGTGGCGGAGAGTGAGTTTAAAAGAGGTCGGGTGTGACCGTACAGAGAGAGGTACAGAAGGGGTTGAGGGAGGAGGAGGAGGAGGTTAGGGAAAGGATCCTCCCTCACCCTCATCTCCCTCTCTGCCCATCCCTGCTATCCCAGAGATCCTGCCCCTCTTCCTCCCAGTCCCTCCCCTTCCCCCTCCCTCCACTTCCCGCTCCCTCCTTACCTGGTACCCCAGATGTCTTGTCTTCCTCTCCTTCACCCCCTGTGCCCAGTGCTGGGCAGACGGGGCCGCCCCCTCCCAGGTGCGCACCCTGCCGCGGTCGAATAGCCGGATCCTCTCCGCCACCAGCCCGAGGGGCCCCGGGTCCATCGCCTCTGCCTCTGGGGGTGCCTCCGCCTCGCGTTTTGTCCCGTCCGCCAGCGGCGGCACGTCCCAGGACCAGCTGGTGAAGTGCAACATCTCGGCGGCTGGCGGGTGAACCCGTGGGGGGGAGGGATCGGTCGGCGGTTCCAGGCTCTGCCCCAATCAGGGAAGAGCACTGACCCCCACCACCCCCCCCAACCCAAACCAACCGACCAATCCCAATAAAAGGGCGTTGACAGAACCGCAACCCAACTGACCAATCAGGGAAGAGCACTGACCCCCACCACCCCCCCAACCCAAACCAACCGACCAATCCCAATAAAAGGGCGTTGACAGAACCGCAACCCAACTGACCAATCAGGGAAGAGCACTGACCCCCACCACCCCCCCAACCCAAACCAACCGACCAATCCCAATAAAAGGGAGTTGACAGAACCGCAACCCAACTGACCAATCAGGGAAGAGCACTGACCCCCACCACCCCCCCCCCCAACCCAAACCAACCGACCAATCCCAATAAAAGGGCGTTGACAGAACCACAACCCAACTGACCAATCAGGGAAGAGCACTGACCCCCACCAACCCCCCAACCCAAACCAACCGACCAATCCCAATAAAAGGGCGTTGACAGAACCGCAACCCAACTGGCCAATCAGTTGACAAACCCTAACCCAACTGACCAATCAGGGGAGAGCGTTGACAAACCCTAACCCGACCGACCAATCCAAGAAAGGGCGTTGGCAGGAATCGCAACCCAACTGGCCAATCAGGGAAGGGCGTTGACAAACCCTAACCCAACCGACCAATCAGTTGACAAACCCTAACCCAACTGACCAATCAGGGGAGAGCGTTGACAAACCCTAACCCGACCGACCAATCCAAGAAAGGGCGTTGGCAGCAATCGCAACCCAACTGGCCAATCAGGGGAGGGCATTGTCAAACCCTAACCCAGCCGACCAATCAGGGGAGAGCGTTGACTCAAACCCGAACCCAACCGACCAATCCGGGAAGGGCGTTGACCCCAGCCCAAAGGCTTTGGAAGAGGTGTGAGGGCTCAGCTGGCCAATGAGGATTCAGAGTGATGGGAGGAGACGCAATGGGGTGGAAGTCAGTGGACTGCCTCCCCAATCCCCCCCCCCCCCCACCAATGGATGGTTGGTTATCGGGTGAACGGCCGAGCTGGGTCCACTTATCGGTTGACTGGCTGGTTAACCCGTCCGGTTGCTGATCCACCGTGTGAACGAGGGGCAGAGGTCGGGACCACTGGAATTGAAAGGCAGGAGAGGGAGTTAGGAGACACAGCAGAACCGCAGGCCCTTCATCCCTTCTGGTCCCTGCTGGCCGAGCATGGCCCTGCACACCCCTCCGAACTTCCCTTGCGCGTTGAACCAACGACCACCGCTCGTGTTGGCCACGACCCATGCCCTCACCCCCCCCAACCCAGGCAGGTCACCTTCCACCCCCTAGCCCACAGCCTCCTGCCATAGTCCCACCCCGTCTCGGGGGGGGGGGTAAGGGAAAAGGCCGGCTTGCGTTTACCCTGTCTGTCTACCTCCGTCGGGCCTCCTCCCAATCTCCCGCAGTCAAAGGGGCAAAGTCCAGACCGGTTCAGACTTTCCCCCGTAACTCAAGAGCGGGCGTTCCCCGTGCATCCACTCTTGTGAACGTTTACGGCCTTCCCTGAGGGCGGGCCTCCCAGTTAGGCCTCACCGCTGTCTCGGCACTGATTTATGAGGCCCAAGCTCGTTTTAACGACCCTGTCTGCCCTGTGACGCCACTTCCAGCGGGTGGAGGGCCCGTGTGTTCCCGGATCCCTTCGCCCTGCCGCACTCCTCAGTGCCCTCCCCGTTCACGGTGTCAGACCCACCCTGGTTGTCCCTCCCGAGGTACAGCACGTCACCCTTGTCTGCGTTAAATTCCATCCGCCGTTTCCCCAGCTGGTCCAGGCCCCACCGCGAGCTTCGATAGTCCCCCCTCGCTGTCCGCTACACTCCCGGTCTTGGTGTCCGTCCGCAGAGTTCTGATCCGGTTAACCCGTTATCACCCAGATCGCTGATACCGATGACCCAGGACCGATCCCTGCGGGACTCCACCAGTCACAGGCCCCCCCCCCCCCAGTCAGAGAGGCGACCGTCTACCGCCCGTCTCCGGCTTCTCCACAGAGCGATGTCGAATCCAATTTACCACCTCATCCTGCCTGCCCGGCGACTCCCTGTGCGGGGCCTTGTCCCATCCCTCGCTAAGGTCACGTAGACAACATCCACTGCCTTGACCTGGTAACTTCCTCGGCAACTATACGTGATGGGTTAGACACGGCCGAGCTGGACAAGGGTTAAGGGTGAAGGGGGAAAAGTTTAAAGGGAACATCGGTGGGGGGGGGGGGCCTTCTTCACGCAGAGAGCGGTGGGAGTGTGGAATGAGCTGCCAGATGAAGTGGTGAATGCGGGCTCACTTTGAACATCTGAGAAAAACTCGGACGTGTAGATGGACGAGAGGGGTTTGGAGGGATGTGGGCCAGGTGCGGGTCAGTGGGGAACTCGGCAGAGAAATAGACAATAGACAAGAGGTGCGGAAGTAGACCATTCGGCCCCTCGAGCCTGCACCGCCATTCTGAGATCATGGCTGATCATTCACTATCAATACCCAGTCCCTGCCTAGTCCCCATATCCCTTGATTCCCCTATCCATCAGATATCTATCTAGCTCCTTCTTGAAAGCATCCAGAGAATTGGCCTCCACCGTCTTCCGAGGCAATGCATTCCACACCTCCACAACTCTCTGGGAGAAGAAGCTCTTCCTCAACTCTGTTTTAAATAACTGACCTCTTATTCTCAATCCATGCCCTCTGGTACTGACTCTCCAACATCTGGAACATATTTCCTGCCTCAATCCTATCAAATCCTTTAATTATCTTAAACGTTTCAATCAGATGGTCCGGCAGGGCCGAGAAGGGCCGAAAGGCCGTCTCTGTGCTGGAACGTTCAATGGTTCTCTGCTGATCTTCTCAGCTGACCTCACTACCCGCTGCAGGGTCACCGACGACGTCTTCACTGGGCCCGTGGCCGCAAGAGGCCTACCGCGTCGTGTGAAACCAGCCTCCCGCTCGCTCGGACGACAGGCGCTGACCTGGCAACATGAGGTCCACGAGTTTGGGCGGACTTCGGCCCCGAGAGGCCCGGCCCCTTCGGGCCCCGAGGGTGTCCTCGGCCGGCGGGAGGAGGGTCGCCTGCCCCGCGGTGGGAGCTGGCCGAGTCCGCTGCCCTTTGGAGAAACCCCCATTCCAGACAGAGGCGGGACCAGTCCCCGTGCATCCGTGGAAAGTCGGTAGGGCCAGATCTCCTCAAAGCCCTGACGAGATAGAGCCCCTGGTCTGCCTTCTTGGATGATCGACCAATAGACGACAGACAGTAGGTGCCGGGGTAGGCCATTCGGCCCTTCGAGCCAGCCCCGCCATTCACTGTGATCCTGGCTGATCGTCCACAATCAGTACCCCGTTCCTGCCCTCTCCCCATATCCCTCGACCCCCGCTATCTATAAGAGCTCTATCTAACTCTCTCCTGAATGCATCAGAGACTTGGCCTCCACTGCCTTCTGGGGCAGAGCATTCCACAGATCCACCACTCTCTGGGTGAAGAAGTTTTTCCGCATCTCTGTTCTAAATGGCCTACTCCTTATTCTTAAACTGTGGCCTCTGGCTCTGGACTCACCCATCATCGGGAACATGCTTCCTGCCTCCAGCGTGTCCAATCCCTTAATAATCTTATGTGTTTCAATCAGATCCCTCTCATCCTTCTAAATTCCAGTGTGTACAAGCCCAGTCGCTCCAATCTTTCAACATGTGACAGTCCCCGCCATCCCGGGAATTAACCTCGTGAACCTACGCTGCACTCCCTCAATAGCAAGAATGTCCTTCCTCAGATTTGGAGACCCAAAACTGCACACAATACTCCAGGTGGGGTCTCACCAGGGCCCTGTACAGCTGCAGAAGGGACCCTCTTTACTCCTACACTCAATTCCTCTTGTTAAAAAGGCCAGCATGCCATTAGCTTTCTTCACTGCCTGCTGTACCTGCATGCTTGCTTTCATTGACTGATGTACAAGAACACCTAGATCTCATTGTACTTCCCCTTTCCTAACTTGACTCCATTCAGATAGTAATCTGCCTTCCTGTTCCTGCCACCAAAGTGGATAACCTCACATTTATCCACATTAAACTGCATCTGCCATACATTTGCCCACTCACCCAACCTGTCCAAGTCACCCCCGCATTCTCATAACATCCTCCTGACATTTCACACTGCCACCCCCAGCTTTGTGTCATCAGCAATTTTGCTAATGTTACTCTCAATCCCTTCATCTAAATCATTATTGTAAACAGCTGCGGTCCCCAGCACCAAACCTTGCGATACCCACTGGTCACAGCTGCCATTCCCAAAGGGACCCGTTAATCGCTACTTCCTTGTTTCCTGTCAGCCAGCCAATTTCCAATCCATGTCAGTACTCTGCCCCCAATACCATGCGCCCTAATTTTGCCCACTGATCTCCTATGTGGGACTTTATCAAAAGCTTTCTGGAAGTCCGGGTACACTACATCCACTGGCTCTCCCATGTCCGTCTTCATAGTTACAGCCTCAAAACCCTGATGAGATAAAGACTTTGGTCTGCGTTTCTTGGATGGTGGACCAGATCTCCTCAAAGCCCAGACGAGGTCGAGCCATTGGTTTGTGCTTTCTTACTGGTTGTACCAACGTGTTGGGCCCAGGTGAGATCCTTCGAAATGTTGAGAGACAGGAACTCGAAGATTCTCGGCCGCTGGCGCCCCAATCAGGTGTGTATCCTACCCCGTTCACCGAGGTCCCTCGGTCTCTCGACTCGCCGAGACCCCGGACAAGCGGCCTCCGCCATTGAGGACACAGAACACGGAGGACGTGGCCCCTTCTCATTACTAACGACTGGGGAGGCGGAACGGATTGATACCTCACGAACAGATTCGTCTCCCCCAGCCTTAGTTTTCTGAACCAATGGACATTATATATATCTACTTTGCCCTCTCTCGCACGAGTTATCGAACGTCTTCTTCACTCAAATATACCTCCAATCGGAGCTCGGCCCCCAGCAACCCTTCGGGCCCCCCCCCCCCCGAGTAAAGCGCAGCCCCATCACAGGGCAATGCACAATGATGATCAGGTACCCAGCAAACTGCATTGCTCGGGACGGTGGAGGGAAAGCGGAGCGCCCTCCCTCCTCTCTCACACTCCCTCCCTCTATCACACTCCCTCCCTCTCAGTCTCTCACACTCCTCTCTCTCTCTCACTCCCTCTATCAGTCTCTCACACTCCTCTCTGTCTCTCACCACTCCCTCTCTCACACTCCTCTCTCTCAGTCTCTCTGTCTCTCACACTCCCTCCTCTCTCAGTCTCTCACACTCCCCTCTCAGTCTCTCACAATCCCCTCCCTCTCTCAGTCTCTCACCACTCCCTCTCTCAGTCTCTCACTCCCTCTCTCAGTCTCTCACACTCCCTCCTCTCAGCTCTCTCCACACTCCTCTCTCAGTCTCTCACACTCCCTCTCTCAGTCTCTCACTCCCTCTCTCAGTCTCTCACACTCCCTCCCTCTCTCAGTCTCTCAACTCCTCTCTGTCTCTCACACTCCCTCTCTCACACTCCTCTCTCTCAGTCTCTCTGTCACTCACACTCCCTCCCTCTCTCAGTCTCTCACACTCCCTCCCTCTCTCTCACTCCCTCACACTCCCTCCCTCATACTCCTCTCTCTCAGTCTCTCACACTCCTCCCTCTCTCAGTCTCTCACACTCCCTCCCTCTCTCTGTCTCTCACACTCCTCTCTCTGTCTCTCACACTCCCTCCCTCTCCAGTCTCTCACACTCCCTCCCTCATACTCCTCTCTCTGTCTCTCACACTCACTCCTCTCAGTCTCTCACACTCCCTCCTCATACTCCTCTCTCTCAGTCTCTCACACCTCCCTCCCTCTCTCAGTCTCTCACACTCCCTCCCTCTCTCAGTCTCTCACATTCCCTCTCTCAGTCTCTCACTCCCTCCTCTCTCTGTCTCTCACACTCCCTCCCTCTCTCAGTCTCTCACACTCCCTCCCTCTCTCTGTCTCTCACACTCCTCCCTCTCTCAGTCTCTCACACTCCCTCCCTCTCTCAGTCTCTCACACTCCCTCTCTCAGTCTCTCACACTCCCTCCCTCCTCTCTGTCTCTCACACTCCCTCTCTCAGTCTCTCACACTCCCTCTCTCTGTCCTCTCACACTCCTCCCTCTCTCTGTCTCTCACACTCCCTCTCTCAGTCTCTCACACTCCTCTCTCAGTCTCTCACACTCCTCTCTCAGTCTCTCACACTCCCTCTCTCACACTCCTCTCTCAGTCTCTCACACTCCCTCCCTCTCTCTGTCTCTCACACTCCCTCCCTCTCTCAGTCTCTCACACTCCCTCCCTCTCTCTGTCTCTCACACTCCCTCCCTCTCTCAGTCTCTCACACTCCCGTCCCTCTCTCAGTCTCTCACACTCCCTCTCTCAGTCTCTCACACTCCCTCCCTCTCTCTGTCTCTCACACTCCCTCTCTCAGTCTCTCACACTCCCCTCTCTCTGTCTCTCACACTCCCCTCCCTCTCTCTGTCTCTCACACTCCCTCTCTCAGTCTCTCACACTCCTCTCTCAGTCTCTCACACCTCCTCTCTCAGTCTCTCACACTCCTCTCTCACACTCCTCTCTCAGTCTCTCACAACTCCTCTCTCAGTCTCTCAACTCCCTCCCTCACACTCCTCTCTCTCAGTCTCCTCACACTCTCTCTCTCAGTCTCTCATACTCCCACCCTCTCTCAGTCTCTCACACTCCCTCCCTCATACTCCTCTCTCTGTCTCTCACACTCCCCCCTCTCTCAGTCTCTCACACTCCCTCTCTCAGTCTCTCACACTCCTCTCTCTGTCTCTCACACTCCCTCTCTCTCTGTCTCTCACACTCCCTCTCTCTGTCTCTCACACTCCCTCCCTCTCTCAGTCTCTCACACTCCTCTCTCAGTCTCTCACACTCCTCTCTCAGTCTCTCAAACTCCCTCCCTCACACACTCCTCTCTCTCAGTCTCTCACACTCTCTCTCTCAGTCTCTCATACTCCCACCCTCTCTCAGTCTCTCACACTCCCTCCCTCATACTCCTCTCTCTGTCTCTCACACTCCCTCCCTCTCTCAGTCTCTCACACTCCCTCCCTCATACTCCTCTCTCTCAGTCTCTCACTCCCTCTCTCAGTCTCTCACACTCCCTCCCTCCCTCATACTCCTCTCTCTCAGTCTCTCACACTCCCTCCCTCTCTCTGTCTCTCACACTCCCTCTCTCAGTCTCTCACACTCCTCTCTCTAAGTCTCTCACACTCCTCTCTCAGTCTCTCACACTCCTCTCTCAGTCTCTCACACTCCTCTCTCTCAGTCTCTCACACTCCCTCTTCTCAGTCTCTCACACTCCTCTCTCTCAGTCTCTCACACTCCCTCCCTCTCTCAGTCTCTCACACTCCCTCCCTCTCTCTGTCTCTCACACTCCTCTCTCAGTCTCTCACACTCCTCTCTCAGTCTCTCACACTCCCTCCCTCACACTCCTCTCTCTCAGTCTCTCACACTCCCTCCCTCCCTCATACTCCTCTCTCTCAGTCTCTCACACTCCCTCCCTCTCTCAGTCTCTCACACTCCCTCCCTCATACTCCTCTCTCTGTCTCTCACACTCCCTCCTCCCTCACACTCCTCTCTCTCTCTCACACTCCCTCCCTCTCTCAGTCTCTCACACTCCCTCTCTCAGTCTCTCTCACACCCCCCCTCCCTCACACTCCTCTCTCAGTCTCTCACACTCCCCTCTCTGTCTCTCACACTCCCCCTCTCTGTCTCTCACACTCCTCTCTCACACTCCTCTCTCTCAGTCTCTCACCCTCCCTCCCTCACACTCCTCTCTCTCACTCCCTCCCACTCCTCTCTCTCAGTCTCTCACACTCCCTCCCTCCTCACACTCCTCTCTCAGTCTCTCACACTCCCCTCCCTCACACTCCTCTCTCTCAATCTCTCACACTCCTCTCTCTCAGTCTCTCACACTCCCTCTCTCACTCCCTCCCTCTCTCATACTCCCTCCCTCCCTCACATCCTCTCTCTCAGTCTCTCACCCCCCTCCCTCCACACTCCTCCCTCTCTGTCTCTCACACTCCCTCTCTCACACTCCTCTCTCTGTCTCTCACACTCCCTCTCTCACACTCCTCCCTCTGTGTCTCTCACACTCCCTCTCTCACACTCCTCTCTCTCAGTCTCTCACACCCCTCCCTCTCACACTCCTCTCTCTCAGTCTCTCACACTCCTCCTCTCTGTCTCTCTCACTCCCTCCCTCTCAATCTCTCACACTCCCTCCCTCCCTCC
>NW_026780986.1:0-19000 GCF_030144855.1 Hypanus sabinus
TACACACCGTCCCATCACACACTCCCGTGGTCAGACACAGATTGATTATTCCTCTACACTGTCCCATCAAACACTCCCGGGGTCAGACACAGAGTGAATTTATATCCACACCGTCCCATCATACCCTCCCTGGGTCAGACACAGAGTGATTATTCCTCTACACGGTCCCATCAAACACTCCCGGGGTCAGCCACAGAGTGATTATTCCTCTACAACGCCCATCACACTCTCCCGGGGTCAGACGCAGAGTGAATCTCCCTCACACCGTCCCATCAGATACTCCCGTGGTCAGACACAGTGTGATTATTCCTCTACACGGTCCCATCACACACTCCCGGGGTCAGACACAGAGTGATTATTCCTCTACACGGTCCCATCAAACAATCCCGGGGTCAGAAACAGAGTGATTATTCCTCTACGCGGCCCCATCAAACTCTCCCTGGGTCAGACACAGAATGATTATTCCTCTACACGGTCCCATCAATCACTCCCGGGGTCAGACACAGAGTGAATCTCCCTCCAAATCGTCCCAACACACACTCCCGGGTCAGACACAGACTGATTATTCCTCTACACGGTCCCATCAATCACTCCCGGGGTCAGACACAGAGTGAATTTATATCCACACCGTCCCATCATACACTCCCTGGGTCAGACACAGAGAGATTATTCCTCTACACGGTCCCATCAAACATTCCCGGGGTCAGCCACAGAGTGATTATTCCTCTACACCGCCCATCACACTCTCCCGGTGTTAGGCACAGAGTGAATCTCCCTCCACACCGTCCCATCTCACACTCCCGAGGTCGGACACAGAGTGATTTTTCCTCTACACGGTCCAATCAAACACTCCCGAGGTCAGACACAGAGTGAATCTCCCTCCACACCGTCCCATCACACACTCCCGTGGTCAGACACACTGTGATTATTCCTCTACACGGTCCCATCAAACACTCCCGGTGTCAGACACAGACTGAATCTCCCTCCACACCGTCCCATCACACACTCCCGGGGTCAGACACAGAGAGATTATTCCTCTACACGGTACCGTCAAACACTCCCGCGGTCAGACACAGAGAGATTATTCCTCTACACGGTCCCATCAAACAATCCCGGTGTCAGACACAGAGTAATTATTCCTCTACAAGGTCTCATCAAACTCTTCCGTGGTCAGACACAGAGTTATTATTCCTCTACACGGTACCATCACACTCTCCCGGTGTCAGACACAGGGTGAATCTCCTTCAACACTGTCCCATCACACTCTGCCGGGGTCAGACACACAGTGATTATTCCTCTACACGGTCCCATCAAACACTCCCGGGGTCAGACACAGAGTGAATCTCCCTCCACGCCGTCCCATCACACAGTCCCGGGGTCAGACACAGAGTGATTATTCCTCTACACGGTCCCATCAAACATTCCCGGGGTCAGAAACAGAGTGATTATTCCTCTACACGGTCCCATCAAACATTCCCGGGGTCAGAAACAGAGTGATTATTCCTCTACGCGGCCCCATCAAACTCTCCCGGGGTCAGACACAGAGTGATTATTCCTCTACATGGTCCCATCAAACGATCCCGGGGTCAGACACAGAGTGAATCTCCCTCCACGCCGTCCCATCACACAGTCCCGGGGTCAGACACAGAGTGATTATTCCTCTACACGGTCCCATCAAACATTCCCGGGGTCAGATACAGAGTGATTATTCCTCTACACGGTCCCATCAAACATTCCCGGGGTCAGAAACAGAGTGATTATTCCTCTACGCGGCCCCATCAAACTCTCCCGGGGTCAGACACAGAGTGATTATTCCTCTACACGGTCCCATCAAACACTCCGGGGGAAAGAGACAGGGTGATTATTCCACTACAAGGTCCCATCAAACACTCCCGGGGTCAGACACAGAGTGAATCTCAATCCACACCGTCCCATCACACACTCAAGGGGTGAGACACAGAGTCATTATTCCTCTACAAGGTCTCATCAAACTCTTCCGTGGTCAGACACAGAGCGATTATTCCTCTGCACTGTACCATCAAACACTACGTGGGTCAGACACAGTGATTATTCCTCTATACGGTCCCATCAAACACTCTCGGGGTCAGACACAGAGTGAATGTCCCTCCACGCCGTCCCATCACTCACTCCCGGGGTCAGACACAGAGTGATTATTCCTCTACACGGTACCATCAAACACTCCCGGGGTCAGACACAGAATGAATTTATATCCACACCGTGCCATCATAAACTCCCAGGGTCAGACACAGAGTGATTATTCCTCTACACGGTCCAATCAAACACTCCGGGGGTCAGACGCAGAGTGAATCTCAATACACACCGTCCCATCACACACTCCCGGAGTCAGACACAGAGTGATTATTCCTCTACACGGTCCCATCAAAAACTCCCGGGGTCAGACGCAGAGTGAATCTCCCTCACACCGTCCCATCACACACTCCCAGGGTCAGACACAGTGTGATTATTCCTCTACACGGTCCCATCAAACACTCCCGGGGTCAGACGCAGAGTGAATCTCCCTCACACCGTCCCATCACACACTCCCGTTGTCAGACACAGTGTGATTATTCCTCTACACGGTCCCATCACACACTCCCGGGGTCAGACACAGAGAGATTATTCCTCTACACGGTCCCATCAAACATTCCCGGGGTCAGAAACAGAGTGATTATTCCTCTACGCGGCCCCATCAAACTCTCCCGGGGTCAGACACAGAGTGATTATTCCTCTACACGGTCCCATCAAACGATCCCGGTGGTCAGACACAGAGTGATTATTCCTCTACTCTGCCCATCACACTCTCCCGGGGTCAGAAACAGAGTGAATCTCCCTGCACACCGTCCCATCACACACTCCCGTGGTCAGACACAGATTGATTATTCCTCTACACGGTCCCATCAAACACTCCCGGGGTCAGACACAGAGTGAATTTATATCCACACCGTCCCATCATACCCTCCCTGGGTCAGACACAGAGTGATTATTCCTCTACACGGTCCCATCAAACACTCCCGGGTTCAGCCACAGAGTGATTATTCCTCTACACCGCCCATCACACTCTCCCGGGGTCAGACGCAGAGTGAATCTCCCTCACACCGTCCCATCAGACACTCCCGTGGTCAGACACAGTGTGATTATTCCTCTACACGGTCCCATCACACACTCCCGGGGTCAGACACAGAGTGATTATTCCTCTACACGGTCCCATCAAACATTCCCGGGGTCAGAAACAGAGTGATTATTCCTCTACGTGGCCCCATCAGACTCTCCCTGGGTCAGACACAGAGTGATTATTCCTCTATACGGTCCATCACACTCTCCCGGGGTCAGACACAGAGTGAATCTCAATCCTCACCGTCCAATCACACACACCCGGGGTCAGACACAGAGAGATTATTCCTCTACACGGTCCCATCAAACACTCCCGGGGTCAGACACAGAGTGAATCTCCCTCCAAATCGTCCCAACACACACTCCCGGGTCAGACACAGACTGATTATTCCTCTACAGGGTCCCATCAATCACTCCCGGGGTCAGACACATAGTGAATTTATATCCACACCGTCCCATCATACACTCCCTGGGTCAGACACAGTGAGATTATTCCTCTACACGGTCCCATCAAACACTCCCGGGGTCAGCCACAGAGTGATTATTCCTCTACACCGCCCATCACACTCTCCCGGTGTTAGGCACAGAGTGAATCTCCCTCCACACCGTCCCATCTCACACGCCCGAAGTCAGACACAGAGTGAATCTCCCTCCACGCCGTCCCATCACACAGTCCCGGGGTCAGACACAGAGTGATTATTCCTCTACACGGTGCCATCAAACATTCCCGGGGTCAGATACAGAGTGATTATTCCTCTACACGGTCCCATCAAACATTCCCGGTGTCAGAAACAGAGTGATTATTCCTCTACGAGGCCCCATCAAACTCTCCCGGGGTCAGACAGAGTGATTATTCCTCTACACGGTCCCATCAAACGATCCCGGTGGTCAGACACAGAGTTATTATTCCTCTACACGGTACCATCAAACACTCCCAGGGTCAGACACAGAGTTATCATTCCTCTACACGGTCCCATCAAAAACTCCCGGGGTCAGACACAGAGTGAATCTCAATCCTCACCGTCCAATCACACACACCCGGGGTCAGACACAGAGAGATTATTCCTCTACACGGTACCATCAAACACTCCCGGGGTCAGACACAGAGAGATTATTCCTCTACACGGTCCGATCAAACTCTCCCGGTGTCAGACACAGAGTCATTATTCCTCTACAAGGTCACATCAAACACTTCCGTTATTCAGACACAGAGTGATTATTCCTCTACACGGCCCCATCAAACTCTCCTGGGGTCAGACACAGAGTTATTATTCCTCTACACGGTCCCATCAAACACTCCGGGGGTAAGACACAGGGTGATTATTCCACTACAAGGTCCCATCAAACACTCCCGGGGTCAGACACAGAGTGAATCTCAATCCACACCGTCCCATCACACACTCCCTGGGTCAGACACGGAGAGATTATTCCTCTACACGGTACCATCAAACACTCCCGGGTTCAGACACAGAGAGATTATTCCTCTACACGGTCCCATCAAACACTCCCGGGGTCAGACACAGAGTGAATCCCCCTCCACACCGTCCCATCACACACTCCCGGGGTCAGACACAGGGAGATTATTCCTCTACACGGTCCCATCAAACAATCCCGGTGTCAGACACAGAGTCATTATTCCTCTACAAAGTCTCATCAAACTCTTCCGTGGTCAGACACAGAGTGATTATTCCTCTACACGGTACCATCACACTCTCCCGGTGTCAGACACAGGGTGAATCTCCTTCAACACTGTCCCATCACACTCTGCCGGGGTCAGACACACAGTGATTATTCCTCTACACGGTCCCATCAAACACTCCCGGGGTCAGACACAGAGTGAATCTCCCTCCACTCCGTCCCATCACACAGTCACGGGGTCAGACCCAGAGTGATTATTCCTCTACACGGCCCCATCAAACATTCCCGGGGTCAGAAACAGAGTGATTATTCCTCTACACGGTCCCATCAAACATTCCCGGGGTCAGAAACAGAGTGATTATTCCTCTACGCGGCCCCATCAAACTCTCCCGGGGTCAGACACAGAGTGATTATTCCTCTACACGGTCCCATCAAACGATCCCGGGGTCAGACACAGAGTGAATCTCCCTCCACGCCGTCCCATCACACAGTCCCGGGGTCAGACACAGAGTGATTATTCCTCTACACGGTCCCATCAAACATTCCCGGGGTCAGAAACAGAGTGATTATTCCTCTACACGGTCCCATCAAACATTCCCGGGGTCAGAAAAAGAGTGATTATTCCTCTACGCGGCCCCATCAAACTCTCCCGGGCTCAGACACAGAGTGATTATTCCTCTACACGGTCCCATCAAACGATCCCGGTGGTCAGACACAGAGTGATTATTCCTCTACACGGTACCATCAAAACACTCCCAGGGTCAGACACAGAGTTATCATTCCTCTACACGGTCCCATCAAAAACTCCCGGGGTCAGACACAGAGTGAATCTCAATCCTCACCGTCCAATCACACACACCCGGGGTCAGACACAGAGAGATTATTCCTCTACACGGTACCATCAAACACTCCCGGGGTCAGACACAGAGAGATTATTCCTCTACACGGTCCGATCAAACTCTCCCGGTGTCAGACACAGAGTCATTATTCCTCTACAAGGTCACATCAAACACTCCGGGGGTAAGACACAGGGTGATTATTCCACTACAAGGTCCCATCAAACACTCCCGGGGTCAGACACAGAGTGAATCTCAATCCACACCGTCCCATCACACACTCCCGGGGTCAGACACAGAGTCATTATTCCTCTACAAGGTCTCATCAAACTCTTCCGTGGTCAGACACAGAGCGATTATTCCTCTGCACTGTACCATCATACACTACGTGGGTCAGACACAGAGTGATTATTCCTCTACACGGTACCATCAAACACTCCCGGGGTCAGACACAGAGTGAATTTATATCCACACCGTCCCATCATTCTCCCCCGGTGTCAGACACAGAGTGAATCTCCCTCCACACCGTCCCATCACACACTCCCGTGGTCAGACACAGTGTGATTATTCCTCTACACGGTCCCATCAAACACTCCCGGGGTCAGACAAAGAGTGAATCTGCCTCCACACCGTCCCATCACACACTCCCGTGGTCAGACACAGAGTGATTATTCCTCTACACGCCCCATCAAACACTCCCGGGGTCAGACACAGAGTGAATCTCCCTCCACGCCCTCTCATCAAACACTCCCAGGGTCAGACACAGAGAAGTTATTCCTCTACACGGTCCCATCAAACACTTGCGGGGTCAGACACAGAGTGAATTTATATCCACACCGTCCCATCATACACTCTCGGGGTCAGACACAGAGTGATTATTCCTCTATACTGTACCATCAAACACTCCCGGGGTCAGACTCAGAGTGATTATTCCTCTGCACGGTCCCATCAAACAATCCCGGGGTCAGACACAGAGTGAATTTATATCCACACCGTCCCATCATACGCACCCGTGGTCAGACACAGAGTGATTATTCCTCTACACGGTCCCATCAAACACTCCCGGGGACAGACACAGAGTGATTTTTCCTCTACACGGTCCCATCAAACACTCCCGGGTCAGACACAGAGTGAATCTCCCTCCACGCCGTCCCATCACACACTCCCGGTGTCAGACACAGAGAGATTATTCCTCTACACGGTCCCATCAAACACTTGCGGGGTCAGAAACAGAGTGAATTTATATCCACACCGTCCCATCATACACTCCCGGGTTCAGACACAGAGTGATTATTCCTCTACACTGTACCATCAAACACTCGGTGGGGCAGACACACAGTGATTATTCCTCAACAAGGTCCCATCAAACATTCCCGGGGTCAGACTCAGAGTAATTATTCCTCTACACGGTCCCAATAAACACTCCCGGGGTCAGACACAGAGTGAATTTATATCCACACCGTCCCATCATACGCTCCCGGGGTCAGTCACAGAGTGATTATTCCTCTACACTGTACCATCAAACACTCCGTGGGTCAGACACAGAGTGATTATTCCTCTACACGATCCCATCAAACTCTCCCGGGGTCAGACACAGAGTGATTATTCCTCTACACGGTCCCATCAAACACTCCCGGGGACGGACACAGAGTGATTTTCCCTCTACACGGTCCCATCAAACACTCCCGGGTCAGACACAGAGTGAATCTCCCTCCACGCCGTCCCATCACACACTCCCGGTGTCAGACACAGAGAGATTATTCCTCTACACGGTCCCATCAAACACTCCCGGGGTCAGACACAGAGTGATTATTCCTCTACACGGTCCCATCAAACACTTGCGGGGTCAGAAGCAGAGTGAATTTATATCCACACCGTCCCATCATACACTCCCGGGGTCAGACACAGAGTGATTATTCCTCTACACTCTACCATCAAACACTCCGTGGGTCAGACACACAGTGAATATTCCTCTACACGGTCCCATCAAACACTCCCGGGGTCAGACTCAGAGTGATTATTCCTCTACACGATCCCATCAAACACTCCCGGGGACAGACACAGAGTGAATCTCCCTCCACGCCCTCCCATCAAACACTCGGTGGGTCAGACACAGAGTGAATTTATATCCACACCGTCCCATCATTCTCTCCCCGGGTCAGACACAGAGTGAATCTCCCTCCACACCGTCCCATCACACACTCCCGTGTTCAGACACAGTGTGATTATTCCTCTACACGGTCCCATCAAACACTCCCGGGGTCAGACAAAGAGTGAATCTGCCTCCACACCGTCCCATCACACACTCCCGTGGTCAGACACAGAGTGATTATTCCTCTACACGGCCCCATCAAACACTCCCGGGGTCAGACACAGAGTGAATCTCCCTCCACGCCCTCCCATCACACACTCCCAGGGTCAGACACAGAGAAGTTATTCCTCTACACGGTCCCATCAAACACTTGCGGGGTCAGACACAGAGTGAATTTATATCCACACCGTCCCATCATACACTCTCGGGGTCAGACACAGAGTGATTATTCCTCTACACTGTACCATCAAACACTCCCGGGGTCAGACTCAGAGTGATTATTCCTCTGCACGGTCCCATCAAACAATCCCGGGGTCAGACACAGAGTGAATTTATATCCACACCGTCCCATCATACGCACCCGTGGTCAGACACAGAGTGATTATTCCTCTACACGGTCCCATCAAACACTCCCGGGGACAGACACAGAGTGATTTTTCCTCTACACGGTCCCATCAAACACTCCCGGGTCAGACACAGAGTGAATCTCCACGCCGTCACATCACACACTCCCGGTGTCAGACACAGAGAGATTATTCCTCTACACGGTCCCATCAAACACTTGCGGTGTCAGAAACAGAGTGAATTTATATCCACACCGTCCCATCATACACTCCCGGGGTGAGACACAGAGTAAATCTCCCTCCACACCGTCCCATCACACACTCCCGTGGTCAGACACAGTGTGATTATTCCTCTACACTGTACCATCCACCACTCCGTCGGTCAGACACACAGTGATTATTCCTCTACACGGTCCGATCAAACACTCCCGGGATCAGACTCAGAGTGATTATTCCTCTACACGGTCCCATCAAACAATCCCGGGGTCAGACACAGAGTGATTATTCCTCTACACGATCCCATCAAGCACTCCCGGGGTCAGACACAGAGTGATTTTTCCTCTACACGGTCCCATCAAACACTCCCGGGGTCAGACACAGAGTGAATCTCCCTCCACGCCGTCCCATCAAACACTCCGTGGGTCAGACACAGAGTGAATTTATATCCACACCGTCCCATCACACACTGCCGTGGTCAGACACAGTGTGATTATTCCTCTACACGGTCCCATCAAACACTCCCGGGGTCAGACAAAGAGTGAATCTCCCTCCACACCGTCCCATCACACACTCCCGTGGTCAGACACAGAGTGATTATTTCTCTACACGGTCCCATCAAACACTCCCAGGGTCAGACACAGAGTTATCATTCCTCTACACGGTCCCATCAAAAACTCCCGGGGTCAGACACAGAGTGAATCTCAATCCTCACCGTCCAATCACACACACCCGGGGTCAGACACAGAGAGATTATTCCTCTACACGGTACCATCAAACACTCCCGGGGTCAGACACAGAGAGATTATTCCTCTACACGGTCCGATCAAACTCTCCCGGTGTCAGACACAGAGTCATTATTCCTCTACAAGGTCACATCAAACACTTCCGTTATTCAGACACAGAGTGATTATTCCTCTACACGGCCCCATCAAACTCTCCTGGGGTCAGACACAGAGTTATTATTCCTCTACACGGTCCCATCAAACACTCCGGGGGTAAGACACAGGGTGATTATTCCACTACAAGGTCCCATCAAACACTCCCGGGGTCAGACACAGAGTGAATCTCAATCCACACCGTCCCATCACACACTCCCGGGGTCAGACACAGAGTCATTATTCCTCTACAAGGTCTCATCAAACTCTTCCGTGGTCAGACACAGAGCGATTATTCCTCTGCACTGTACCATCATACACTACGTGGGTCAGACACAGAGTGATTATTCCTCTACACGGTACCATCAAACACTCCCGGGGTCAGACACAGAGTGAATTTATATCCACACCGTCCCATCATTCTCTCCCGGGGTCAGACACAGAGTGAATCTCCCTCCACACCGTCCCATCACACACTCCCGTGGTCAGACACAGTGTGATTATTCCTCTACACGGTCCCATCAAACACTCCCGGGGTCAGACAAAGAGTGAATCTGCCTCCACACCGTCCCATCACACACTCCCGTGGTCAGACACAGAGTGATTATTCCTCTACACGCCCCATCAAACACTCCCGGGGTCAGACACAGAGTGAATCTCCCTCCACGCCCTCTCATCACACACTCCCAGGGTCAGACACAGAGAAGTTATTCCTCTACACGGTCCCATCAAACACTTGCGGGGTCAGACACAGAGTGAATTTATATCCACACCGTCCCATCATACACTCTCGGGGTCAGACACAGAGTGATTATTCCTCTATACTGTACCATCAAACACTCCCGGGGTCAGACTCAGAGTGATTATTCCTCTGCACGGTCCCATCAAACAATCCCGGGGTCAGACACAGAGTGAATTTATATCCACACCGTACAATCATACGCACCCGTGGTCAGACACAGAGTGATTATTCCTCTACACGGTCCCATCAAACACTCCCGGGGACAGACACAGAGTGATTTTTCCTCTACACGGTCCCATCAAACTCTCCCGGGTCAGACACAGAGTGAATCTCCCTCCACGCCGTCCCATCACACACTCCCGGTGTCAGACACAGAGAGATTATTCCTCTACACGGTCCCATCAAACACTTGCGGGGTCAGAAACAGAGTGAATTTATATCCACACCGTCCCATCATACACTCCCGGGTTCAGACACAGACTGATTATTCCTCTACACTGTACCATCAAACACTCGGTGGGGCAGACACACAGTGATTATTCCTCAACAAGGTCCCATCAAACATTCCCGGGGTCAGACTCAGAGTAATTATTCCTCTACACGGTCCCAATAAACACTCCCGGGGTCAGACACAGAGTGAATTTATATCCACACCGTCCCATCATACGCTCCCGGGGTCAGTCACAGAGTGATTATTCCTCTAAACTGTACCATCAAACACTCCGTGGGTCAGACACAGAGTGATTATTCCTCTACACGATCCCATCAAACTCTCCCGGGGTCAGACACAGAGTGATTATTCCTCTACACGGTCCCATCAAACACTCCCGTGGACGGACACAGAGTGATTTTCCCTCTACACGGTCCCATCAAACACTCCCGGGTCAGACACAGAGTGAATCTCCCTCCACGCCGTCCCATCACACACTCCCGGTGTCAGACACAGAGAGATTATTCCTCTACACGGTCCCATCAAACACTCCCGGGGTCAGACACAGAGTGATTATTCCTCTACACGGTCCCATCAAACACTTGCGGGGTCAGAAGCAGAGTGAATTTATATCCACACCGTCCCATTATACACTCCCGGGGTCAGACACAGAGTGATTATTCCTCTACACTCTACCATCAAACACTCCGTGGGTCAGACACACAGTGAATATTCCTCTACACGGTCCCATCAAACACTCCCGGGGTCAGACTCAGAGTGATTATTCCTCTACACGATCCCATCAAACACTCCCGGGGACAGACACAGAGTGAATCTCCCTCCACGCCCTCCCATCAAACACTCGGTGGGTCAGACACAGAGTGAATTTATATCCACACCGTCCCATCATTCTCTCCCCGGGTCAGACACAGAGTGAATCTCCCTCCACACCGTCCCATCACACACTCCCGTGTTCAGACACAGTGTGATTATTCCTCTACACGGTCCCATCAAACACTCCCGGGGTCAGACAAAGAGTGAATCTGCCTCCACACCGTCCCATCACACACTCCCGTGGTCAGACACAGAGTGATTATTCCTCTACACGGCCCCATCAAACACTCCCGGGGTCAGACACAGAGTGAATCTCCCTCCACGCCCTCCCATCACACACTCCCAGGGTCAGACACAGAGAAGTTATTCCTCTACACGGTCCCATCAAACACTTGCGGGGTCAGACACAGAGTGAATTTATATCCACACCGTCCCATCATACACTCTCGGGGTCAGACACAGAGTGATTATTCCTCTACACTGTACCATCAAACACTCCCGGGGTCAGACTCAGAGTGATTATTCCTCTGCACGGTCCCATCAAACAATCCCGGGGTCAGACACAGAGTGAATTTATATCCACACCGTCCCATCATACGCACCCGTGGTCAGACACAGAGTGATTATTCCTCTACACGGTCCCATCAAACACTCCCGGGGACAGACACAGAGTGATTTTTCCTCTACACGGTCCCATCAAACACTCCCGGGTCAGACACAGAGTGAATCTCCACGCCGTCCCATCACACACTCCCGGTGTCAGACACAGAGAGAGTATTCCTCTACACGGTCACATCAAACACTTGCGGTGTCAGAAACAGAGTGAATTTATATCCACACCGTCCCATCATACACTCCCGGGGTGAGACACAGAGTAAATCTCCCTCCACACCGTCCCATCACACACTCCCGTGGTCAGACACAGTGTGATTATTCCTCTACACTGTACCATCCACCACTCCGTCGGTCAGACACACAGTGATTATTCCTCTACACGGTCCCATCAAACACTCCCGGGATCAGACTCAGAGTGATTATTCCTCTACACGATCCCATCAAACTCTCCCGGGGTCAGACACAGAGTGATTATTCCTCTACACGGTCCCATCAAACACTCCCGTGGACGGACACAGAGTGATTTTCCCTCTACACGGTCCCATCAAACACTCCCGGGTCAGACACAGAGTGAATCTCCCTCCACGCCGTCCCATCACACACTCCCGGTGTCAGACACAGAGAGATTATTCCTCTACACGGTCCCATCAAACACTCCCGGGGTCAGACACAGAGTGATTATTCCTCTACACGGTCCCATCAAACACTTGCGGGGTCAGAAGCAGAGTGAATTTATATCCACACCGTCCCATTATACACTCCCGGGGTCAGACACAGAGTGATTATTCCTCTACACTCTACCATCAAACACTCCGTGGGTCAGACACACAGTGAATATTCCTCTACACGGTCCCATCAAACACTCCCGGGGTCAGACTCAGAGTGATTATTCCTCTACACGATCCCATCAAACACTCCCGGGGACAGACACAGAGTGAATCTCCCTCCACGCCCTCCCATCAAACACTCGGTGGGTCAGACACAGAGTGAATTTATATCCACACCGTCCCATCATTCTCTCCCCGGGTCAGACACAGAGTGAATCTCCCTCCACACCGTCCCATCACACACTCCCGTGTTCAGACACAGTGTGATTATTCCTCTACACGGTCCCATCAAACACTCCCGGGGTCAGACAAAGAGTGAATCTGCCTCCACACCGTCCCATCACACACTCCCGTGGTCAGACACAGAGTGATTATTCCTCTACACGGCCCCATCAAACACTCCCGGGGTCAGACACAGAGTGAATCTCCCTCCACGCCCTCCCATCACACACTCCCAGGGTCAGACACAGAGAAGTTATTCCTCTACACGGTCCCATCAAACACTTGCGGGGTCAGACACAGAGTGAATTTATATCCACACCGTCCCATCATACACTCTCGGGGTCAGACACAGAGTGATTATTCCTCTACACTGTACCATCAAACACTCCCGGGGTCAGACTCAGAGTGATTATTCCTCTGCACGGTCCCATCAAACAATCCCGGGGTCAGACACAGAGTGAATTTATATCCACACCGTCCCATCATACGCACCCGTGGTCAGACACAGAGTGATTATTCCTCTACACGGTCCCATCAAACACTCCCGGGGACAGACACAGAGTGATTTTTCCTCTACACGGTCCCATCAAACACTCCCGGGTCAGACACAGAGTGAATCTCCACGCCGTCCCATCACACACTCCCGGTGTCAGACACAGAGAGATTATTCCTCTACACGGTCACATCAAACACTTGCGGTGTCAGAAACAGAGTGAATTTATATCCACACCGTCCCATCATACACTCCCGGGGTGAGACACAGAGTAAATCTCCCTCCACACCGTCCCATCACACACTCCCGTGGTCAGACACAGTGTGATTATTCCTCTACACTGTACCATCCACCACTCCGTCGGTCAGACACACAGTGATTATTCCTCTACACGGTCCCATCAAACACTCCCGGGATCAGACTCAGAGTGATTATTCCTCTACACGGTCCCATCAAACAATCCCGGGGTCAGACACAGAGTGATTATTCCTCTACACGATCCCATCAAGCACTCCCGGGGTCAGACACAGAGTGATTTTTCCTCTACACGGTCCCATCAAACACTCCCGGGGTCAGACACAGAGTGAATCTCCCTCCACGCCGTCCCATCAAACACTCCGTGGGTCAGACACAGAGTGAATTTATATCCACACCGTCCCATCACACACTGCCGTGGTCAGACACAGTGTGATTATTCCTCTACACGGTCCCATCAAACACTCCCGGGGTCAGACAAAGAGTGAATCTCCCTCCACACCGTCCCATCACACACTCCCGTGGTCAGACACAGAGTGATTATTTCTCTACACGGTCACATCAAACACTCCCGGGGTCAGACACAGAGTGATTATTCCTCTACACTGTCCCAACAAACACTCCCGGGGTCAGACACAGAGTGAATCTCCCTCCACGCCCTCCCATCACACACTCCCGGGGTCAGACACAGAGAGGTTATTCCTCTACACGGTCCCATCAAACACTTGCGGGGTCAGACACAGTGAATTTATATCCACACCGTCCCATCATACACTCTCGGGGTCAGACACAGAGTGATTATTCCTCTACACTGTACCATCAAACACTCCCGGGGTCAGACTCAGAGTGATTATTCCTCTACACGGTCCCATCAAACAATCCCGGGGTCAGACACAGAGTGATTATTCCTCTACACGATCCCATCAAGCACTCCCGGGGTCAGACACAGAGTGATTTTTCCTCTACACGGTCCCATCAAACACTCCCGGGGTCAGACACAGAGTGAATCTCCCTCCACGCCGTCCCATCAAACACTCCGTGGGTCAGACACAGAGTGAATTTATATCCACACCGTCCCATCACACACTGCCGTGGTCAGACACAGTGTGATTATTCCTCTACACGGTCCCATCAAACACTCCCGGGGTCAGACAAAGAGTGAATCTCCCTCCACACCGTCCCATCACACACTCCCGTGGTCAGACACAGAGTGATTATTTCTCTACACGGTCACATCAAACACTCCCGGGGTCAGACACAGAGTGATTATTCCTCTACACTGTCCCAACAAACACTCCCGGGGTCAGACACAGAGTGAATCTCCCTCCACGCCCTCCCATCACACACTCCCGGGGTCAGACACAGAGAGGTTATTCCTCTACACGGTCCCATCAAACACTTGCGGGGTCAGACACAGTGAATTTATATCCACACCGTCCCATCATACACTCTCGGGGTCAGACACAGAGTGATTATTCCTCTACACTGTACCATCAAACACTCCCGGGGTCAGACTCAGAGTGATTATTCCTCTACACGGTCGCATCAGACAATCGCGGGGTCAGACAGAGATTGAATTTATATCCACACCGTCCCATCAAACACTCCCGGGGTCAGACACAGAGTGATTTTTCCTCTATACGGTCCCATCAAACACTCCCGGTGTCAGACACAGAGTGAATCTCCCTCCACGCTGTCCCATCAAACACTCCGTGGGTCTGACACAGAGTGAATTTATATCCACACCGTCCCATCACACACTCCCGTGGTCAGACACAGTGTGATTATTCCTCTACACTGTACCATCAACCACTCCGTGGGTCAGACACACAGTGATTATTCCTCTACACGGTCCCATCAAACACTCCCGGGATCAGACTCAGAGTGATTATTCCTATACACGGTCCCATCAAACAATCCCGGGGTCAGACACAGTGATTATTCCTCTACACGATCCCATCAAGCACTCCCGGGGTCAGACACAGAGTGATTTTTCCTCTACACGGTCCCATCAAACACTCCCGGGGTCAGACACAGAGTGAATCTCCCTCCACGCCGTCCCATCAAACACTCCGTGGGTCAGACACAGAGTGAATTTATATCCACACCGTCCCATCACACACTGCCGTGGTCAGACACAGTGTGAGTATTCCTCTACACGGTCCCATCAAACACTCCCGGGGTCAGACAAAGTGTGAATCTCCCTCCACACCGTCCCATCAAACACTCCCGGGGTCAGACACAGAGTGATTATTCCTCTACACTGTCCCAACAAACACTCCCGGGGTCAGACACAGAGTGAATCTCCCTCCACGCCCTCCCATCACACACTCCCGGGGTCAGACACAGAGAGGTTATTCCTCGACACGGTCCCATCAAACACTTGCGGGGTCAGACACAGTGAATTTATATCCACACCGTCCCATCATACACTCTCGGGGTCAGACACAGAGAGATTATTCCTCTACACTGTACCATCAAACATTCCCGGGGTCAGACTCAGAGTGATTATTCCTCTACACGATCGCATCAAACAATCGCGGGGTCAGACACAGAGTGAATTTATATCCACACCGTCCCATCATACGCACCCGTGGTCAGACACAGTGATTATTCCTCTACACTGTACCATCAAACACTCCGTGGGTCAGACACAGAGTGATTATTCCTCTACACGGTCCCATCAAACACTACCGGGGACAGACACAGAGTGATTTTTCCTCTACACGGTCCCATCAAACACTCCCGGGTCAGACACAGAGTGAATCTCCCTCCACGCCGTCCCATCACACACTCCCGGTGTCAGACACAGAGAGATTATTCCTCTACACTGTACCATCAAACACTCCGTGGGTCAGACACACAGTGATTATTCCTCTACACGGTCCCATCAAACACTCCCGTGGTCAGACTCAGAGTGATTATTCCTCTACACGATCCCATCAAACACTCCCGGGGTCAGACACAGAGTGAATCTCCCTCCACGCCGTCCCATCAAACACTCCGTGGGTCAGACACAGAGTGAATTTATATCCACACCGTCCCATCATTCTCTCCCGGGGTCAGACACAGAGTGAATCTCCCTCCACACCGTCCCATCACACACTCCCGTGGTCAGACACAGTGTGATTATTCCTCTACACGGTCCCATCAAACACTCCCGGGGTCACACAAAGAGTGAATCTCCCTCCACACCGTCCCATCACACACTTCCGTGGTCAGACACACAGTGATTATTCCTCTACACGGTCCCATCAAACACTCCCGGGGTCAGACACAGAGTGATTATTCCTCTACACTGTCCCAACAAACACTCCCGGGGTCAGACACAGAGTGAATCTCCCTCCACGCCATCCCATCACACACTCCCGGGGTCAGACACAGAGAGGTTATTCCTCTACACGGTCCCATCAAACACTTGCGGAGTCAGACACAGAGTGAATTTATATCCACACCGTCCCATCATACACTCTCGGGGTCAGACACAGAGTGATTATTCCTCTACACTGTACCATCAAACACTCCCGGGGTCAGACTCGAGTGATTATTCCTCTACACGGTCCCATCAAACAATCTCGGGGTCAGACACAGAGTGAATTTATATCCTCACCGTCCCATCATACGCACCCGTGGTCAGACACAGAGTGATTATTCCTCTACACTGTACCATCAAACACTCGGTGGGGCAGACACAAAGTGATTATTCCTCTACACGGTCCCATCACACACTCCCGGGGTCAGACACAGAGAGATTATTCCTCTACACGATCCCATCAAACACTCCCGGGGTCAGACACAGAGTGAATCTCCCTCCACGCCGTCCCATCACACACTCCCGGTGTCAGACACAGAGAGATTATTCCTCTACACTGTACCATCAAACACTCCGTGGGTCAGACACACAGTGATTATTCCTCTACACGGTCCCATCAAACACTCCCGTGGTCAGACTCAGAGTGATTTTTTCCTCTACACGGTCCCATCAAACACTCCCGGGGTCAGACACAGAGTGATTTTCCCTCTACACGGTCCCATCAAACACTCCCGGGGTCAGACACAGAGTGAATCTCCCTCCACGCCGTCCCATCAAACACTCCGTGGGTCAGACACAGAGTGAATTTATATCCACACCGTCCCATCATTCTCTCCCGGGGTCAGACACAGAGTGAATCTCCCTCCACACCGTCCCATCACACACTCCCGTGGTCAGACACAGTGTGATTATTCCTCTACACGGTCCCATCAAACACTCCCGGGGTCACACAAAGAGTGAATCTCCCTCCACACCGTCCCATCACACACTTCCGTGGTCAGACACACAGTGATTATTCCTCTACACGGTCCCATCAAACACTTGCGGGGTCAGACACAGAGTGAATTTATATCCACACCGTCCCATCATACACTCTCGGGGTCAGACACAGAGTGATTATTCCTCTACACTGTACCATCAAACACTCCCGGGGTCAGACTCGAGTGATTATTCCTCTACACGGTCCCATCAAACAATCTCGGGGTCAGACACAGAGTGAATTTATATCCTCACCGTCCCATCATACGCACCCGAGGTCAGACACAGAGTGATTATTCGTCTACACTGTACCATCAAACACTCGGTGGGGCAGACACAAAGTGATTATTCCTCTACACGGTCCCATCACACACTCCCGGGGTCAGACACAGAGAGATTATTCCTCTACACGATCCCATCAAACACTCCCGGGGTCAGACACAGAGAGATTATTCCTCTACACGATCCCATCAAACACTCCCGGGGTCAGACACACTGTGATTATTCCTCTACACGGTCCCATCAAACACTCCCGGGGTCAGACACAGAGTGATTATTCCTCTACACGGTCCCATCAAACACTCCCGGGGTCAGACACAGAGTGATTATTCCTCTACACTGTCCCAACAAACACTCCCGGGGTCAGACACTGAGAGAATCTCCCTCCACGCCGTCCCATCACACACTGCCGTGGTCAGACACAGTGTGATTATTCCTCTACACGGTCCCATCAAACTCTCCCGGGGTCAGACAAAGAGTGAATCTCCCTCCACACCGTCCCATCACACACTCCCGTGGTCAGACACAGAGTGATTATTTCTCTACACGGTCCCATCAAACACTCCCGGGGTCAGACACAGAGTGATTATTCCTCTACACTGTCCCAACAAACTCTCCCGGGGTCAGACACAGAGTGAATCTCCCTCCACGCCCTCC
>NW_026780987.1:0-18934 GCF_030144855.1 Hypanus sabinus
GGTGAATGCAACAGGGCGTTGTTTCACTTAAACCTTTTCTTGCTATTTATTTAAAATTTAAAAATTTGTTTGAATTATTCAACTTGTATTCTCAATTTCTATACTTTCACTGGGATTTATTAATATGAGTAATGATTACTTTTACAATTGGCTAAATAGTAAACAACAATTTTATAAAAGTTATCTAAACTCTAAAATGTAAAATGTATTCACATTTGGATCTTAATATAAAATAGCTCACTTCTTTCAAAGATTTTAAATTCTGCCTTTTAAGCAATATTCATCCATTAATTTTATAAAAGCCATTATAAGTTGTATCAGTGTTGGTACTGTGTTTTGTACCTTGACTCTGGTATCATGCTGTTTCATTTGCCAAGATTCATGGGTATTCACGTATGTTTGAATGACAATTGAACTTGATCTTGAAATACCTAGAAATTGAAACATTCTCCATTAGGAGCAGTGACATCAGCATTGGTGCTGTATTTTCTGTACTGGATACCTTCAGAAGAGATGATATAGGGGAAAAAGATGCTTTGCTGACAATTCCTATGTTAAATAAAAAGGAGCAGATACGATGTATGGTTTGGTCAGTTGTTTCCAGGAGACAGCCAGAATAGAAAGACAATGCGGCATGCCTTGGCTGCAGAAATAATACCCAGACTTATTCCTTCTACATGTGGTAACAACTCAAAAAAAGTTTCATGATCTTACAAGTTAAGTCAATTTTTCAATAGTCTCCCACTTATAATGATCCCGCATGACTACCTTAGCTGCAACACTCTTAACTAATGCCACGGCAATAGCCCTTTTTTACAGTCCTTCTACCTTAATCTTTCTTGGAACTTTGCACATTTTGAATCACAGATTGTACCCAATCACTGGAATTCAAATACGATAAGCATGTCACAGCAAGGCTGATATTAACTTGCCCTTTTCATCTTCTGACAGACCCTACCCAACTAACTGTTGAACAAAAAATTAACCAGCTCCAAGCTAAAGTGGAAGGCCTTCTTCTGTAGGTTTTGGACTCACACTGATCATCAATATTGCTGAAACTGAAGATGTAATTGATATGCAAGATATGCAATTATCTACAGGCGATTTTTCACCCACCTCTACCTAATAGCAATGGATATTCTCTCCCTCCATAGCTCCAGGTATGCTGGCAATGCCTGCTCACTCTCTACCAAATTACACATTTGTAATCGCAACTGCAGGCAAAATTTCACAAGAGAGAAGTTGAATAATGGGTTAGAATGCTTGATACTTCCTAGCTCTACCTCAAATATTGACATGAAGAAGTTGTACAGGCTGGTCAAGATATATGAAGGCAAGTGAGATGTACTTATTTGGTAGGAATAGTTATTTACTAGGTGGTGTGCAGCAAGACTGAATCGATAAATTCATAAAATAGAAAGGAACATTAATCAAAGTGTGTCAAACATTGGTTTTATTTTTGCTTGTTCTGGAGTTAGGCATTTAAGGATTTATTACTTTCTATTTTTAATTAGATCACCAAAATAAATAGTTTTATATTAACAAATTCAAAGATAGTTACAAAAACCAAAACAATTGGAACATTACATGCCAATGAGAAAATTACTTCTTACCAAAGTCATATAGCTTCACTGCGTATAAATATTACCTTATTGATGGATCTATGAGTAAATTAACAGTTATGTAGATGGTTACATTTTGATGCAATTATTCAATGAATGATGATAACAGATGGTTAATATTTGGCTTATTTACTTGGAATTCATCATTAATAAATTGATACATTGGTTTATTATTGTTATATATTCTGAAGTACAGTAGAAAAATGCCTTGCATACTGTCCATTCAGATCAATTCTTTACAACGGTGCATTGCGGTAGTACAAGGTAAAATCACTACAGAGTGCAGAATAAAATGTTACTGTGCAGAAGAAGTGCAGGCAGACAATAAGATATAAGGTCTCTATGAGGTAGTTTCTGAGGTCTGGATTCCATCATATCATAATAAGGAAACATTCTATATTCTTATAACAATAGGATAGAAGTCGTCCTTGAGCCTGATAGTACCTGCTGTCAGGATTTTCTATCTTCTGCCCAGTGGAGTTTGGGAGGGTGGGGGTGGGTGGAAGCAGAGATAATGTCTGGAGAAGGTGGGTACCTTGATTACGCTGGTTGCGTTACGGAGGCAGTGAGAAACAAGCAGTCTTTGAGAAGAATCTGGTTTCCATCACATTTTCAATTCTGTCCACATCTCTCTGTGGGGTCATGGTTAGAGCTCTTGCCATACTAAGCTGTTATGTGTCTGGATAAGGTGTTTTCTATGGTGTATTGATAAAAAATGGTGCGAATCAAAGGGGACTTGCCAAATTTCTTTAGTCTCCTGAGGAAGTAGAGGCACTGTTAAGCTTTCTTGGACATGGCATCAAATTGGATGCAACAGCCTTTATACATGACTCTGCAATGATTACATAGCAACTTATGCTAGTTATTTACATATCCTTGTCTATCCAAAATAAGTTTCAGAAATATTTTGAAATAAGTTTGGTAAACTTACCTTGTTTTTCTTGTAACCTTGCCCCTAAATAGTCTTAGAAGTGCTTTAGCAATCCTTCTTTCTGGTCCTACACATAAATGGTTCATTTAGTTTTGCACTATACACTGTGACTATATTGTCTGATTTGAACAGCTAACATTATTTGTCCAACTTCTAACTTATATATCTATTTATTGAGATACAATGTGGAATAGGCCCTTCTGACCCTTTGAGCCATGCCTCCTGGCAATCCCTCATTTTAATCTTAGCCTATTCATGGGACAATTTACAATGACCAATTAACCTACCAACCGGTATATCTTTGGACTGTGGGAGGAAACATGAGCACCCAGAGGAAACCCACGTGGTTGTGTGGAGAATATACAAACTCCTTACAGGCAGCGGTGGGAATTGAACCCCCATTACCTGTACTGTAAAGCTTTGTGCTAACCACTGTGCTACTGTGCCGCATTTTACACTAGGCAAGTCAGGAGTAGCACAATGTTTGCTCTCCCATTCAATAAGATGATGGAGATTTGAGCAGAAAGTTCAGCTTGCTTTTCTTTCCAATCTCTAAAACAGTGAATTCCCTTGCAGTCCAAAAATATATCTCAGATTGGAATATATCCATTGACTCAGCATCCACAGTCCTTTGAAGTAGAGAACTCCGAGGATACAGTCCAGGGAGAGGAGGATTTCCTCCTCATCCCAATTTCAAATAGTTGCCATTTTCCACTCCCCTGTCTTAACCTTTTTCAGAAGCTTGCATAGTTTGAATCAAAATCATGACCTATGCATCTCAGCAATTATACACCAAGATGTTTTAAATGTCACTCCTTCAGCTAGCAGACTTGAGCTGCAAAGTCAAATCTGCAATCAATGGTAATTTTGATATCTAATCCAATTTGAACTTAGACTCTGTTAACTGTCTGATATGAACTGTGAATCAACAACTGTTTCACTTCATTTCGGTTTGTTTCATTGAAATAAATCAACATGTGCTTCTTAGCATAAATCTTTACGATTTTTATTTATAAATGAGATGTAAATCACAAAGGTGGTTTATAGATTAGGTTCTGAAAGCTGTGCCATATCCAGAAACTGCCATTAAAATATGATTTGATTTATGACTGCAAAGTTCACAGTGCAGCATCTGTTGCTTGGGTCGTATTGATGCTAACTGTCCTCTATGGGCTTCCAATGCATGCATCGTATTTGTAACATAACTCACGCCAGCCACCGCACTGAGAAACTGCTAGAACACGAAATGCTATCAAGCAGTGGAAGCATGCCGAGTAGACACTCTGCAATGCCAAACAGCATGCAATTCTGATTTAATGCCAGTATGCTACTTTGTGAAAGTCATTTATGTTCCAGTGCCATATGCTCAGTATGAACAATAGCAGGAAAGGTTTTCCACTCCACCTCCGACCATGGTGGTTACAGAGTATTTACAGGTTACCTGCTTATAAATTTTTACTGAGTGTTGCATTGAGGACATTCATGACATTATTAGAGTTACAAATGTCTGCAGTCAGTACAGCATTTCAGAAAGTGAGGAAAGCAAGACAGTGGTTATATTTCTTTAGGAGTTTGAGGAGATTTGGTTTGTCAACTAAGACACTCGAAAACTTCCACAAATGTACCCTGGACAATATTCTGACCAGCTGCATCACTGTCTCACAAGGGGATGAAGGGTAATGCACAAGACCAAAATAAGTTGCAGAAACTTATAAAATTAGTCAGCTCCATCATGAGTACCAGCCTCCATAGTATCCAAGGCATCTTCATTTGTGCTGTGCCTAGCCACGCAGTTATGGGTGTAGAGAGAGTAGAGCACTGAGCTAAGCACACACCCCTGAGATGTGCTAATGTTGATTGTCATTGAGGTGGAGATGTTATTACTGATCCACACAGATTGAGGTCTTCTGGTTAGGAATTGATGATCCAGTTGCAGAGGGATGTACAGAGGCCCAGGTTCTGGATCTTTTCAATCAGAATTGTAGGAATGATTGTGTTAATGTTGAGCTGTAGTCATAAACAGCAGCCTGACATAAGTATTTGTATTATCCGTGCTGCATGAAGCGCTAATGAGACTGTGTCTGCTGTAGACCATAAGACCTTAAGACCGTAAGTCACAGAAGCAGAATTAGGCCATTCAGCCCATCAAGTCTGCTCTGCCATTCCATCACAGCTGATCCCAGATCCCACTCAATTCCATACACCTGCCTTCTCGCCATATCCTTTGATGCCCTGACCAGTCAGGAAATGATCAACTTCCACCTTAAATATACCCATGGACTCGGCCTCCATTGCAGCCTGTGGCAGAGCAATCCACAGATTTACTGCTCTCTGGCTAAAAATAACTCCTTATCACTTTTCTAAAGGATCATCCCTCAATTTTGAGGCTATGCGCTTTAGTTCTGGATATCCCCACCACAGAAAACATCTTCTCCACATCCACCCTAACTGGTCCTTTCAACATTCAGTAGCTTTCAATGTGGATCCAAAGATCGACAGGACTCCAAGCGCATACTTTTTAATGTTTACATAAATGTCGGGCATAGCATTCCATGTTTCGAACACAAGTTTGTCCGGTTTTAGGAGGTTTTCAATATCACTCCATTTGTGATTCTGTGCAAGAACGGCCTTCTGACGGGCAACAACTTCAAGGTCTGCTGTCAAGCATCTAAACTTGGACACCCATATGTCTTTGTCAGCTATGTCAGCCAGTTCCATCTCAAGATCAGGTTTACTCACACCTGCCAATGCAGTCGTACTCAGTAGGGAAGGATCGATGCTTAAGGGAGTGACTGGAAAGGATAATGTGTTTTTTTCCTCTCTGAACTCACAGAAGTGTTTCCCAAACGATGTTTGCATTGCGATGATTGCAGAATGTAAATACTCCGAATTTATCATGTCGTGACCTTTTTTGAACTCTCTCAAATTGGGGAAGTGAGACAAAGTGCCTTTCTGTAAATCTCTGGCAAGCACTGTCAACTTGCGCTCGAATGCCAAAACATCCTCCAACATGTGCAGGGCTGTGCGTCCTTTTCCCTGAAGAGCTGTGTTCAGCGAGTTCAGGTGCGCTGTCACGTCTACCATGAAGTGTAGCTTTTCCAGCCACTCTGGTTGTTCCAGCTCAGGAAAGGTGAGCCCTTTGCTGCCCAGGAAAGTTTTCACTTCTTCCAGACACGCGACAAAGCGTTTCAGCACCTCCCCTCTGGATAGCCACCGGACTTTGTTGTGCAGCAGGAGATCAGAATATGCGCTTTCCAGCTCGTCCAGTACAAACGGAATTGACGGTGATTTAAACTTTTTGCCATTATTTTATTGACAATCTGAATGACAACATCTATTACTTCTGTGCATTCCAGAGGAAATGTTTGAGCGCACAGTGCCTCTTGGTGCAAGATGCAGTGAAAAGTCAGCAGCTTTCTGTCCAGCGACTTCTGCTGTAAAGCCACAAATCCCTTGTGCGTTCCCGTCATATTCGGTGCCCCATCAGTAGCTACTGACACCAGGTGGGTGGTCTTTATTCTTTTGGCTCTTAAACAATTCAAGACAGCCTCATAGATGTCCTCCCCACCCCCCCCGTGTTTGGTCTTTTAGAGGTATCAACTGAATCAGTTCTTCCTGTGGCCCGGCAGAGTTTACATACCGGCAGAACAGCGCTATTTGTTCAATATCACCTTTGTCTTTAGACTCGTCACAGGCAATCGAGTGGGCCACAGCTGAATTGATGTCTTTAATTTGCTGTCTTGTGATGTCTTCTGCCATTTTTATGGTTCTGTCTTTGACAGTCTTTGCACAGAGGGGCATATCCCTGATTTTCTGCACAATTTCACTCTTGTTTTTAAAGTCCGTGAATAGATGTTCTGAAATCTTAATGAAAGATTTTTTTATATATTCACCATCTGTAAACTGCTTCCCGTGCCGGACTATTTCCTGAGCGGCAATATAACTAGCGTATGTCGTTGGTTTTCCAGACTTCATCCATTTCTTGAAATGATTTTTGCTCAAATCAATCTTCCGCATCAGTTCCGAAACGGCTTTTTTTCTCTCATCTCCATCCGGATATTTTTGAGCAAAGGCTGCGTGTTTATTCTGGAAATGCCTTGCGACATTTGACTTCTTGTTGTTTGCTATTTTCTCATTGCATCTTAAGCATACCGCTAAACCAGTCTCATCAACAGTGAAAGCAAATGAATCTGTCCATGTATCATTAAACATTCTGTTTTCTTCAGTCACTTTTCTTTTTTTTAGAATTCTCCATAGTTGGCCTACCTTGGATCGAAAAATTAAAGAAATCGCGCACTGACGGGTGTCAGGTATTGGCAGTGGTGACGTATATTAATAGCGATAAAAACACGTTGTAGCGGTGTGCTCACGCAGTCAATATACTGCAGTTGAATAACTTTATTCGAACTAAACAGCCTTGCTTTTAAGCCTCCCTCAACCCGGCCCCCTTGGGCGCGGATGCTGCAAAAGACACGTACTCACAAACCCCCGTAGGCTATCTCCCTTAGCCTGAACGCTGGCTAATTGTGAGCCGGTTCCAATGTGCAAGGAAATGGGTCGCCACAACGTCTTATTTAGATTGTACAAGATCACCATAATCTTCAAATTTAGAATTACATTTAAAAAACTAACAAACTAACATAAAATACATTTTAATTAAATACTGACCAATTATTTCCCAAAGCAACAGGGAGCCGCAGCACAGTGGTAAAAGAGCCGCGGGTTGCCGACCCCCGGTATAGGCCCAAAGCTGCCAAATGCTCCTCATATGTTAACCCCTTCATTCCTGGAATCATCCTTGTGAACCTGTTCTGGACTCTATCCAATGACAACACATTCTTTCTGAAATATGGGGCCCAAAACTGTTGACAATATTCCAAGTGCAGCCTGACTAATGTCTTATAAACCTCAGCATTATCTCCTTGCTTTTATAGTCTATCCCCTTGAAATAAATGTCAACATTGCATTTGCCTTCTTTAGCACAGACTCAACCTGTAAATTAACCTTATAGGAGTCTTGCATAAGGACTCCTAAGTCCCTCTGCACCGCTGATGTTTTGACTTTCTCCCCACTTAGATGATAGTCTGCACTATTTTTCCTTTTACCAAAATGCATTATCATACATTTCCCAAAATTGTATTCTATCTGCCATTGTTTTGCCCATTCTTCCAATTTGGCTGTCCTTCTGCTTTCGCACTACTTCCTCAGCACTGCCTACTCTTCCACCTGTCTTTGTATTATCAACAAACTTTGCCACAAAGCCATCAATTCCATTACCCAAATCATTGAAAAACAATGTGAAAAGCAGTGGTCTCAGTACTGACCCCTGAGGAACACCACTAGTCACTGGAAACCAACTAGAAAAGGACCTTCTTATTCCCACTGCCTTCCTCCTACCTGTCAGCCATTCCTCTATCCATATCTGTATATTTCCTGTAACATCATAGGATTTTGTCTTGTTAAGCAGCCTCATATGTGGCAGCTTATCAAACACCTTCTGAAAATCCAAGTAAATGACATCCACTGCCTCTCCTTTGTTCACCCTGCTTGTCACTTCCTCGAAGAACTCTATCAGATTTGCCCTTTACAGAAACTATGCTGACTTTGACAATTTATAATTAGTCTCCAAGTACCTCAAAACATCATCCTTAATAATAGACTCCAACACTCATGCCTCTGTAATTCCCTTTATTCCATTGTAATTCAGATACATGTGAGTTTTGCATCTCTCTCTCAAATTACAGTATGAATTCAATCATATTATGACCATTGTCTCCTAAGAGTTTCTTTACATTAAGCTCCCACATAAGATCTGGGTTATCACTGAACACCCAATCTAAGATGGCCTTTCCCTGAGTAGGCTCAAGCACAAACTGCTCTATAAAGACATCTCGTAGGCATTCAACAAATTCCCTTTCTTGTGATCCAACACCAACCTGATTTTCCCAATCCCCTTGCATCTTGAAGTCCCCAATTGTAATTGTGTTATTACCCTTATTACATGCCTTTTGCAGCTCCCTAAATAACAAACCTATTGTGTGATAGGTAAATTGCACTGGGTGCAGGTTCATGCTGAGACAGGAGTTAATTCTAGCCATAACTAACCTCTCAAAATACTTCATCACTATAGATGTCAGTGCAACTGGACGATAGGCATTACACAGCTCACCCTGCTCTTCTTGGGTACTGGTATAATTGTTGCCCTCTTGAAGCAGATGGAAATATCTGATAGTAGCAATGAGAGATTGAAAATACCTTTGAACACACTCACCAGTTGGTTGATGTAGGTTTCAGAGCCCCATCAGACTACTCCATCAAGGCTTGTCATCTTGCAAAGTCTGACTGACATTGGCCTCTGTGATAGAGATCCCTGTTTTCTTGGTTTGCCAGACTTGAATGCCACAGATCCAGCTCTCAGCAGACTCCAATCCTCTGGTTCATCCACAGTTTTTGATAAGGGTATGTCCAGTACGTTCTCATAGGCACACACCTATCAACACAGGTTTTAATAAAGTCAGCGACAGCTGTGCTGTATTCATTCAGGCCCGAAGATGAATCCCTGAATACAGTCCAATCTACTGATTCAAGACAGTACTGTAAGCACTCCGGTGCTTCCCTTGTCCTTACCTTCTTGGTCTTCACTACTGGTGCTGCAGTCTTCAGTCTCTGCCTATGCTCTGGGAGAAGAAATACAGGCAGATGATCAGACTTTCCAAAGTGTGGGCATGGGTTAGCAAGGTAAGTGCTCTTGGTGGTGATGTAACAGTGGTCCAGTGTGTTGGTTCCTTTAATATTACATGCGATTTGTTGGTAATGATTATTTGGAGACTCTTTCAAGTTGGCCTGGTTAAAATCCCCCATAACGATGGGGAAGGCATTAGGATGCACTGTTTCATGCCTGTTGATTACATTCGAGTAGAGCCTGTTTTATACTGGCCTGAGGTGGTATATACACCACTACCAAGATAAACACTGAAATCTCCCACAACAGGTAAAACGGACAGCACTTGATTGCACGGATTTCCAGGTTGGGTGAGCAAGACTGAGAGAGCATTGCAACATTTGTACACCATGAGGAGCAGATTATGAACTATATTCCACCTCCTCTGCTTTTGAAAGACTCAGCAGACCTATCTTGGCAGTGTATTGTGAACCCTCAAAGTTGTATCGCTGCATCTGGAATGGAGATGGTTAACAAAGATTTCATGAAACAAAAAAATGCAACTGGGCCTAATATCCCTCTGGTACAGGACTCTAGCTCTGAGATCTTCTTTTAATTTACCAGAGATTGTATGTTTTTTAGAAGGATGATTGGTATTGGGAGTTGAAATCTGTGCCTCTTCAGATGAACATTAGACCAGAGCAACGCCAATGACTGGAGTCCGTTTGAGTTGCTTCAATTTTAAATAGTGATACCTTTTTTTAAATTGCATTAAAATAATGTTACTACCTGTATAGAACTTAGATGGAGTGGTTCTCAGCTGTAGCAGACTGAAACAAAAGTATTTGATGGTTCCCATCGGAGCTACTCGCATGAGTCACCTTCTTGATAGTGTCCCAGAATTGAATCTGTACACCTTCTCCCCCAGGGAGTTAGTGCTACACTATTGTACCTGTCACCCAGTAGACTGCTGTTGTTAATTTTGCCCTGCAAGAAAGAGAGTGATATGTGACAAATAATGTGTGATGTCTGGGTGATGTGATTTAGATTCTGAATAGTTGGGAGTGTGTGCAAGTTCTGAGAAGTAGAGTTAGGCTTCAAGTCATGGAGAATATAAGACATGCATCCTCGTGTCACCCCTTTCATTTATGATGTATCCAAGCATGTAGGAATCCATTCTTACTGTCGTAGCTTCAATTACTTAAAACAATGTCTTCAGCCCTCGGTGCTGACTTAACACAGCTCAATTTAAAGATTGTGTCAGCTGGCTTTAAGTAATGCAATCTTTTCCTTTGCTGAGGCACCAGGGAAGCAATGGTTGGACTAATGCAAAATGGATAATAAAATCGTGGTAAGGAGCAGGCAGCATAAATCTTGTGCTCCTCACTCTTCAATTTCAATCAGCAACTCTTAATAGATTTTTATCTTCTTCCTACAATCTACAAATGAATACACAACATCAATTTCTACACATCCCATTGAATAAAATGTACACTTTTAATGTGAGATAGCATTTGAATAGGTACAATAACCCAAGAAGTATTAGAGTGATAAACATGCTGCTTCTAATGAAAAGATAAGCCTTACATTGTTTCACCTCTCACCTATTTCCAAAGATCTCCACAAGCAATTAATTGGTCTAGAGGAGCAATTGTATCAAGTCAGTACATGAACCAGCAAGTTAGTTACAGCAAATTGGTTGTTCTGATGAAGGTTGCAGGAGTAAGTAATTCTTGCCATTACTCACTGCTCTTTGCTGAATAATAAGAACTAAAGATCATTATATCCCTGGAAACAGCCAGACATGATTAAATGTAATGAAAATGGAATGGTTTGTATAATGGAAAAGCTGTTTACTGCACTAATTTCTACATGTTGAAATTGGAAAAAAACCTCAACATGACTTCTTAAAGACGACAGTCTTTTTCTGAAAATGTGATGTAATTGTAGCTGGAGGGCCTGGAAAATGTGCCATAAGAGTCAGAAAAGTGAACCTAATTCTGAGTGGATTTGCATGCATTCCTCAAGTGGTATAAGAAAGTTTCAAAGGTTTCAAAAGCTTTGAAATTTTCAAAGGTACATTTAATGTCAGAGAAATGTATACAATATACATTCTGAAATTCTTTTTCTTCACAACCATCCACAAAAACAGAGTACTGCAAAGAATGAATGACAGTTAAATGTTAGAATCTCAAAGCACCACCCCCCCAGCTTCCCCTTCCCATGAATAAGCAGCAGCAAAGCAACGATCCCCCTCCCCTACCAGCAAAAAAAGCATCAGCAGCCCCCACCAAATACTCAAGCATGCAGCAAACCATCAATAAAAACATAGACTGGCAGTGTCCCAAAGAATACTCGCTCATCCAGTAATTCGACACACCACAGACTCTCTTTTTCTCTCCAATAAGGGAAAGAGGGGTGTCCGCATTTCACAGCGAGAGGGGAGACACAACAACCCACTGATTTATGATGTTAAAAATAAATAGCAAAGTTATCCACAAACAGCTCCTCATAGCAGGGAATTGGAAATTGATGATGTGTAAAGTTAAAATGAAAGGTGATGAAAATGAAACAACTCCCTCTTCTGGTTGTCTCTGGTCAAATGTCCAATTTGATAGGCTTGAACAGTAGCAAAAGCCCCTCAGAGGACAGATCAATAACATAAAGGAAATGTCTGTATCAGTGCATGAGCAGAACTTGATAAGTACCCCAATGTAATCTGTGATAAGTAAAAAAAATCTAGACGCTGCTGAAGGAAGAATGCACACTCAGTTCCTTAAGTCAGAAAGTAAGTGAATGGGAAGAGTTGCAAAGATTACTGTAAGTAGTTGTTGTTAAATTGTTTTCGATTAGGATGCTCCACTTGTTCTATTGAAGAGAAGTAATATCACTGGTATTGATCATCTACAGTGAAGCATAGACAGATACTCTTCACTTCTTACTTGTTTTCTCATCTGTGAGAAGGATCAATCTTCATGTATAGCCAGAACTTTATGACCACAAGAGAGTACAGGTTATTTCTGGTGAGCCTAGACGTATGTTTTAGGTAGCCTCTGCTGGACTGCATGGCTGAAATGCATGAATTATTCTTCCATCAAAACCCAAGAGCTTTCTACCACAATGAGACATGACCTGCCCTCTCCTTAATGTTCAACACATGCAACAGTGATGGAAAAGAGAAAATATGCATATGGCAAATTGTTACCATATGATAGATTCCAGCATCCAGAATGAAATAGCTCCTCAGAAATCCAAAACTGTCCTTCCAACGTCAGAAAGAACGATTATTCTGAGGCAGTTGCATGAAGAATTCCCAAGTGTTTCTAATATCAAGCAAGGAGGATCTGGAAAAGACAATTGATTGGAGAATACTGTGAAAAAGTACTATAGGATCATGGGTAGACAAAGTTGAAAAAGGCTATTAGCACAATGGCCTTCATCTGTCAGAGTATTGAGTATAAAAGTAGAGAGGTCCGGTGTGATTGTACAAGATGCCGCTGAGGCAGGACTTGAAGTGTTCTGTTCAGTTTTGTTCACCCTGCTATTGGAAAAATGTCACTAAATCAGAAAGAGTGCAGAAAAGTTTCTCAAGGATTTTGCTGGACTTGAGAAACGGAGTTAAAGGCAGAAGTTGGACAGACTAGGACCTTTGGCACTGTAGCGTAGGAAGTTGAAGGATGATCTTATAGGGGTCCATAAAATTTTAAGGGGCATAGATAGGCAACCATTTTCCCTGGGTAGGGGAATCACGAACCAGAGGACATACGTTTAAGGTAAGAGGGGAAAGTGTTAATAAGAACCTGAAGGTATAGATATTTATGCACAAAGGGTGGTGTAGTGATTACTGTACTTGAAAAAGAAACCAAAACCACTGAAAGACCAAGCCAGTGTACTCGACACTGTATGATGTATAATGAATTTTCAAATCAAAAAATGTGTTCAATCCTTTATTACATAACTAGCCAAGACAAATGATCTTGCAGAGATTTAAAAAACTAATGAAACTAATTAGTGGTATAGCGAAGTAAAGATGGTGTTTGATCTAATGTATGTAAGTGAACTTAGCAATCTAGTTAGTGTTCCAATAATGTCCCAATTAGTGGTCAACAAAAAAAGTATCATTTCCCCATGACTTACTCACTCTCCACTAGACTAAACCAAACAACTAACTGACCCCAAACGTGAATGCAGGGATACAGGGAGAAGGCAGGAGACTGAAACTGAGAGGAAAATTGGATCAGCCATGATGAAATGGTGGAGCAGACTCAATGGGCCAAAAGGCCTAATTCGGCTCCTATCTCTTATTCCCTTATGGTCTAATACATAAAACTATACTCACTTGCTTCTACCACACCTCAACCCTCATGACAGGTTACCATAATAAATATGCCACAAAGTACAATACAGGCAGAAAAAATAGATGGCTCTTACAGAATGAAAACTAGATACATGGCTCCTACAGGTTGTATGTATGTGGAATAGGCTGCCAACTGAAAATTGCTTAAAGATTATTAATGTATCTACAATAACAAAAGTTGTCTTTTAAAGGAATTGATTGAGTCAAGTTCAATAATATGAACTCGCTTCAATCACTTCGTTAGCAGCACATTCTACAGCTCTGTCAAGCAAACCCAAATGATTTGGCAAGAGGGAAGATCAGATTGAGAATGCTGAAATTAAAAGAAAAATGGCAAGAAATTAAATAGGGACAAACGCAAATGTTTCCTATTTCATTATTGGAATAGGCCTTATCCAACTACAGGACAGACAGAGTGGTGCAGCTAGTAGATCAATCCTGACCTCAGCTGCTTTAGTTTCACGGAGTTTCCCTGTTCTACTCACCTGTGTGGGTTTTCCCTGGCTGCTTCAGTTTTCTCATATGTCCAAAACATAGATGGGCTGGCAGGTTAAATTGCCGTGGTCACTTGTCCCGAATATGTAGGTGAAAAGTAGAACCTGAGGGGAGTTGTTTGGAATGTGGGAGAATTAAGAGTGAGCTTAATGTGGGTTTAGTGTAAATAGCTGCTTAATGGGCAGCACAGATGATGCACCATCAATAACTCTCGGAGACGGGAGGCAAACGACAGGCTTTTATTAGCTGCAAGAAACGACCACACAACATCCTGGAGACTGAGGGGGGAGCAGTGCCTCCAACCCCCTTTATACAGGGGTCTGTGGGAGGAGCCACAGGAGCAGTCAGCAGAGGGGCGTGTCCAGACAGGTATATGTAGTTCACCACAACAGACTTGGTGGGTATGGGACTGGAAGCCGCGTTATATTTTTCTACGGCTCTGTGACTTACAGTGTTACAAATGGGCAGGCATTTCAGAACAGATTTGGATCTGAAGAGCTTAGTGCCCCTATTTGTCCAAGACATGGAAATCTAAAGGAACATCACATTTCTGATATGAAATGCTTGTAATCAGAGTTTCAAATCAGTTAAGTGGCCAAACTGTGACTTTCCTCGGCTTCCCCTCAAACCAATGTTGTGACTGCCTCAAAATGAGATGCTACTGTCCACTGTAAAAGTTCCAGTGCAGTACAGAATGAAGTGTATAATTTGGAAAAACACAAGGTGGATTGAATTTGTAAATTGTCAAATGTTTGCACTTACGTGTAAAATTAGACCTTATAAGTATATGATTCTGAATTAAGGAGGAAAAGATGTGATATCAAAGTGAACTTCAAAACTCGTGTGGAGAAACTTGTATCATAATCCTATTAATATCTATATACTCTATTAGATATGTGTATTAAAAATGTGTCTTATCCAGAGCTCTGAATGTTAAACAGCTGAATCAAGGGTTCAAAAGTTTAATTGTTCCATCATAATATACAGATGTCTAGAAACAGGATAGCTTTTCTCATGTGTCCTATGTCTAATATTGCACTAATATTTTGGGTTGAAATCAAACTACTAAATTAAATGGGATTTATTGGCAAAGTCCAAGTTAGCACACCTAGCATCAGCAACAGCCCTAGTGATTTCGATCATCATCTGGAACTTCTTCAACCATGTGGATAGAAACTGAAGCTGAAGACCTGCACAATAATTGGGAATGGTCTCAGTATAACTAAGAACAGGTGCTACCTGTTTGCTTTAATTGCTATTTAAAGGGATATTCACCTTTCTTGGGAAATTTGACTGGACAGTATCAGAACCTGGCAGAAGACGAGAACATACCTATCCGTTCCTAGACATGCCTGTCTGTTATTGATAACTCATTAATACATAAGGTCTTATCTGACGTGTACCCTATCCACTTGCCAACTTTTCAAAGCATGGAGTTAAAGAGCAATGTGAATCTCTTGTGCTTGGCAAATCTTTTTTCTGCAGGCCAAGCTTCCAATAACCATCTTTCTGGACAATGTATTATACCTTGATGGTGAAGAAGATCTGTGACCCTATTTACAATATTTCTGCTTCCCACAACATCTGAGTGGTTGCCCAGTTTCTTTTCTTGCAAAGGAAAAAAAATTCCTGCTTTAATTTGATAAAGTGAAAGCAACATTGCAGGCTCCTGGATTGGCCAGCAATGCTAGCTTCCCATGAGCACAGTTAGCCACTAATGGTTCTGGTTAATTAATTCAAACTTTTCAGAGGTTTTCAATTCTTACATGTAAAAAGCTGATTGCGGCTCATCAGAAGAATTTTGTGAAGGTAATTCCCATATTGTTTGATAACTCATGGATTTCATGCTATTAATATTTTTGGTGGGCAGTGCAGCCTTGATTAATAGAAATTGGGAAAAAATATTTCCTTTGTTTTATGGTTCATTTTCCAATCATTATCTCTAACTTAATGCAGCAATATTCAGCCAAGAGATGAAGTATAATATTTCTCCACATCTTTCTTTGCTGATGCACCTGTAGTTATTTTAATAAGTCAATGAATGAATCTTTACCCCACTTACTTAATTGACTTCTATAGCCTGTTTTCCATTTATTTCCTAATGAGTGACATCCAATTTAAAGACTTTTAGCTGTTATACAAGGGCCAATTGCCTTGAAGGATCTCTGCTGTGAAGATGTAAACAATAATCAGAAATTTGAAAACATTGGATTGCTGTTTACCAACTAACCACCATTGTAACTAATCACTATATTTTGATCAATTATGTGGTTAGATGCAGTAATGATTTTCACTTCAAGTCAACAAAGTCCATGATCATTTATTGATGAGAAATTTCTCCCCAAACTATTTCAAGAATTGTCCATTAGGAGCTGCAAAATAAGGAAGAAATGATGAACTGTCACAGTCACCACTACTGGATCTAGAATTCTTTTCCAAATTGTTTAAATAGCTGACTTTAAATTACCCAGGTGCTTGTGAGATTCAAACCCAAGTCCTGTATTTTAGATAGAGAAATTATAAATTGTTCAACCCCATTCAATCAAGAGCAGTCAATTTTGCCTTAGATTTATTCTGACAGCAGTTATTCGGTGCCAAATATTTCCAATATGTTACCCGAAAATTGAGATTATCGTAAATTTAATGAAGTATATTTGCAGGAATTAGAAAGTTAATTACCAGCTGATTGTCAGATGAATAATCCTTAGCTATGCTGTGGACACAGTTAAATGAGTCTTAATAGAAACATCATTTTACGCATTTGAAGGTTTCCGATGAAACATCCATTTCCTAAATGGAAATTCAATGCACTTGGTAATGTATTTTGCATGGGATTATTACCCTTCACTTAATTGCTGAATTTTCATCAAGATGTATATATTCCCTCAATTGAAAATTTCAGTGAAAAATCAATGGAGAAAATCTATAAAGACTGCAACTAGAAGTCGAAATTCAATTCCTTTCATTTTGTTGATCTCAAGAACTATTAGCCACAACATATGTGATTTAGTTTGAAATGATTTAGTTAAATCTCTTTTATGGAAATTAGAGAAATTTACAATAGAGATTTTACCCCATAGTTTAATGATAGTCTTCAATTTAAAATTCTTCATTTTAATATATTGATTAATTGAATGTGTTCATTGTTAGCCAAACAAAATAAGCCTTATGTACAGCTGCAAACAAGAGAAAATCTGCAGGTGCTGGAAATCCAAGCAACACACACAAAATGCTGGAGGAACTCAGCAGGCCAAGCAACGTCTACGGAAAAGAATACAGTCAAAGTTACATCCAAGACCCTTCATCAGGACTGGAGGAAAAAAGATGAGGAGTCAGAGTAAGAAAGTGGGGGCAGGGAAGAAAGAGCAACAAGGTGATAGGTGAAACAGGGGGGAGGGGGGATGTCTAGAACATGGAAGTTGATTGGTGAAAGAGATATGGGGCTGGAGAAGGGGGAGTCTGATAGGAGAAGGCAGAAAGCCATGGAACAAAGAAAAGGGGGAGGAGCACCAGAGGGTGGCGATGGGCAAGTAAAGAGATAAGGTAAGAAAGGGACAAGGGGATGACGAATGGGTGGTGCGACCTTACTGGAAGTTCGAGAAATCGATGTTCATGCCATCAGGTTGGAGGCTACCCAGATGGAATATAAAATATTGCTCCTTCAACCTGAGTGTGGCCTCATTGCGACAGTACAGGAGGCCATAGATGGACATGCTGGAATGAGAATGGGAAGCGGAATTGAAAAGTGGTGGCCACTGGGAAATCCCACTTTTTCTGATGGATGGAGTGGAAGTGTTCAGTGAAGCAGTCTCCCGATCCATTGAGCATAGATTTCCTCTTCTTGAAGTCAGCTCCTTGATCTTGCTGACATTGAGTGAGAGTTTGTTGTTGTGGTGCCACTCAGCCAGATTTTCAGTCCCCCTCCTCTATGCTGATTCATCACCAGCTTTGATTTGGCTGCGGCAGAGGTATCATCAGCAAACTTAAATAAGACATTGGAACTGTGCTTAGCCGCAGTCATAAGTATAAAGCAAGTAGAGCAGGGGACTAAGCACACAGCCTTTTAATGTACCTGCGCTGATGGAGGTTATGAAAAATATGTTGTTGCCAATCTGAACTGACAAGTGGATGCAAGTGAGCAAGTTGGGGATTGAATTGCACAAGTAGGTATTGAGGCCAACGTTTTGAACGGGATGATGGTATTGAATGCAGAACTGTAATTGAAAAAGAACATCCTGATGTATGTGTCGTTGATCTCTTTGGAGGGACATCAAATTATTGATGTAATACACACTGTCAAACCCAGAGAAACAGGAAGATTTATGTTTAAATTTTCACAATAGTACACAGACAACTTGATCCATGGCTGGGAAACCCCCAATGCTGTTGTTTTGATTGCACTGCTTTTGGAGGTGGGGGCTGTAAGTTAAGTTTGTATTACTAATGACCTCTAGGAGACTTTAGAAGCCTTAGAATACACATGTACTTTGGTTTAGATGAACAACATCTCACACTTCATTTTAGATTAATATAAATAATACCAATCTTGATGTCAAGGCACATAAATACATCACTCATTTACATAGTTACATGCAAATATATCACACTGTTTTGGAAAAGTCTTTCTCACTTATTCAACAATGACAAGTTCAGTCTGCTAACTAGCTTTCTGAGATGTTTAGATCTTAACTGTATCTGATCTGAACAAGCATCTGGACAATCTCTGCATAATTGTAGGAGACTTCCATCATGTTAACCTGTAGGTCATTTTACCCAAATTCCACCAACACATCACCATGGCCACTCGGGGAAACAAATAGAACATGTTTGTATAATGAGAAAAGGTACTTATAAAGCCACCCTCCACC